>NC_053167.1:115756160-115956160 GCF_016835505.1 Polypterus senegalus | reverse complement strand
TTCAATTTCTCATTAATGCAATTATCTAATCAACCAATCACATGGCAGTTGCTTCAATGCATTTAGGGGTGTGATCCTGGTCAAGACAATCTCCTGAACTCCAAACTGAATGTCAGAATGGGAAAGAAAGGTGATTTAAGCAAGTTTGAGCGTGGCATGGTTGTTGGTGCCAGACGGGCCGGTCTGAGTATTTCACAATCTGCTCAGTTACTGGGATTTTCACGCACAACCATTTCTAGGGTTTACAAAGAATGGTGTGAAAAGGGAAAAACATCCAGTATGCGGCAGTCCTGTGGGCAAAAATGCCTTGTTGATGCTAGAGGTCAGAGAAGAATGGGCCGACTGATTCAAGCTGATAGAAGAGCAACTTTGACTGAAATAACCACTCGTTACAACCGAGGCAGATGGGCTACAACAGCAGAAGACCCCACCGGGTACCACTCATCTCCACTACAAATAGGAAAAAGAGGCTACAATTTGCACAAGCTCACTAAAATTGGACAGTTGAAGACTGGAAAAATGTTGCCTGGTCTGATGAGCCTCGATTTCTGTTGAGACATTCAAATGGTAGAGTCAGAATTTGGCATAAACAGAATGAGAACATGGATCCATCATGTCTTGTTACCACTGTGCAGGCTGGTGGTGGTGGTGTAATGGTGTGGGGGATGTTTTCTTGGCACACTTTAGGCCCCTTAGTGCCAATTGGGCATCGTTTAAATGCCACGGGCTACCTGAGCATTGTTTCTGACCATGTCCATCCCTTCATGACCACCATGTACTCATCCTCTGATGACTACTTCCAGCACGATAATGCACCATGTCACAAAGCTCGAATCATTTCAAATTGGTTTCTTGAACATGACAATGAGTTCACTGTACTAAAATGGCCCCCACAGTCACCAGATCTCAACCCAATAGAGCATCTTTGGGATGTGGTGGAACGGGAGCTTTGTGCCCTGGATGTGCATCCCACAAATCTCCATCAACTGCAAGATGCTATCCTATCAATATGGGCCAACATTTCTAAAGAATGCTTTCAGCACCTTGTTGAATCAATGCCACGTA
The DNA here is from genome assembly GCF_016835505.1 of Polypterus senegalus. Lineage (NCBI taxonomy): Eukaryota > Metazoa > Chordata > Cladistia > Polypteriformes > Polypteridae > Polypterus > Polypterus senegalus. The sequence continues at coordinate 115,955,095 of NC_053167.1, read as the reverse complement.
GAATTAAGGCAGTTCTGAAGGCGAAAGGGGGTCAAACACCGTATTAGTGTGGTGTTCCTAATAATCCTTTAGGTGAGTGTATGTATATATATATATATATATACACTCTATATATATATACACTCTATATATATATATATATATATATACTCTATATATATATATATATATATATATAAATATTGTGACGTGTGAGTCCTTGTCTTGCACCCCAAAACACAAGGCTGAGTCTCAGTACTTTAGCAAAATCAGCTTTATTCAGCTTGAAACAGGAACGGCACAGTTATTTCAGGCATGGTCTTGGCCAGGTTAGTGGCAAAGTAATAGCGTGACTGCAGTCGGCTCGGATTTGCTTTTGCTGTGAACTGCTACAGCACTGGGAACTTACGGCTGCCCTGGCAGTCTTCCACAGATGTGGCAATCACACCTCGGGACACTGTTCGGTGTGTCATCCCGTTGGGGGAAGTCCCAAAAGAGTCTAGAAACCTTACACTATATATAAACACACACAAGGAACAATTAGGTATTTCTCAGTAGGCGGCATTTATGACATGTGAGTAAATGTTTTCTCTGAATCTGCAAATGCAAGTGCTACCGATCCTTTACTATTTGCCTTAATTTACGCAGGTGAAAAGTGACCATACAGGATGGCTGAGATCTTTAATAAAACACTCTGTCTGTGTATGTTACATATGTCTTCAGCAGAAGGGAGGTGTGTACCAGTAATATTCTGTTCTGTCTTCACCACCATCTGCAGTGCTCTGTGTATAATGCAGCCAGTGAGGACAGACCCGTGTATCTATAGAAACTGGTGAGCATACATGGGGATATGTGGGCTTTCCTTCCACATCTGAAGATGCAATTCTGTTGTTGAGATTTCTTAACAAAAGCCAACAAAATGACCATTTCCTGTCACTGATGAGCAGCTGATCCTGTATGCATCATCCCCATCATTTTACAGAGTTGTGGGCTTTTTCTCATTCTTTCTTAAATCTATGTCCACCTCTTTGGTTTTTCCGCTATTAAAGAAGAGACTATTGTCCATGCACTGTAGGAAGTATAACATTGTTCACTTTGCTTTGACATGCAAGTCTTTTACTTAAGATGTAGTGGGGGTCATCTTCTTTGTCAGCTAAAGTTCTCCTCACAGGGCCTTTTCTTTGGCTTGTAGTTTCTATGTCTCATTTGATAAAACTGATCAATCACACAAAATGACACACAGAGATGTTTCAGTCTTACAGCATTTACCACTTGGTCAATGACCAAAAAGAAATAACCCAACCTTGATGGACCCTACTTCGCACCAATCATCAGCCAAAATGTTATTCTTACATGCACCCAGGAATGCCATGGCAAAATGTCCACTCCTTCCTTTATAACCTATTGTAAGTACTACCACTCTACTTCCTGTCAGCCTGATCATAACTTCTGCTCTATAGCAGGACCCTTCTTGCCTAGGGTGTGGCTGTAACAAAGGCTGGAGTGGCCAGCTTCTACCCCAGAGTGTTAACTACTGCCACACCATATGAGTTGAAGGCTGTCCATAACAGATCTGGATGTGGTAACCACATTTAGTCTAGCCTTGCTAAAGGAATGCAAGGTGCAGAAGCAAAAGAGACTGTCCATAAAGTAAGCGTTCGTCATGCTGAAGAAATTAGTTAACTCACCGCTAACTTCCCAGAAGACACCATGTTAACGCTGGCAATAGAGGACTGTCGTGTGTAAAACTACAAAAACTATAAAGTGCAGTACAACTCTCAGCCACAAGGTACAAGACGCCAACAGAGAAAAAAGCATCTAGACAATGAAAGATAAAGTTTGCTTTCATGTTTACTAAAGAAACGTCCGGAGTCGACAGGAACCAAACAACAAAACACCTACTTTGATTCCAAGAACTGCTGTTGGTAATTTTGTAGTTATGGGATAGCAGCAAATATATTAAACACACATTTTTTTCTGGGTATTGTTATTGCCTTAGCTGAAAGTAATAATCTGTATTAAGGCTACAATTTCCATTGTTATTTCTTCATTTTAAGTTTAGTAGGACATCTAAATAGGAAACAAACATACATATTCTCACAGAGGCGCTGTGTGTTAAGGAAGTGCAGGTGTGTTATGAATAAAAACAAAAGTGAAGGCACTCGAGAAACATATAACGATAAAGAACTACACATCTTACCATCTAACACACCAGAACAATGACAAGATCAAGATCCTGAATGAATTATGTTTCCTGGGTTAATTAAGAATTAAGGAAGCAAATTATAAGTGTTATGTATTTTTAAATAGTAGAGAAAAATATCATCCATCCATTTTCCAACCCATTAGATTGGATTGAGAAAAATATCAATCCAATCTAATGTGGATTTATATTTTGTTTTATTTCCTACTGTCTTTGTGACAACCCAAGTGCCCACAGCTGACATCACTCCCTTGAACCTTGGTCATTGATCATGTCTTCATGTCTGAAAATTAACTACATGATGAAGACCCATAACACACAGCAATGGATGGTGTACAATTAAGCTGAACAGCACCAAAACTGAAGCTCTTTTAATTGTACTTCCTTTTCTGGCCATACCATTACTTTCTCCCCTTCTGTTACTAATTTGGGTGTCAAATTAGACTCCCATTTGTCATTTGATACACATGTCCATCACCTCTATAAAATTGCATTCCTTCATCTTCGAAACATGGCCACACTCTGTCCCTACCTTTCCCTTTGTGATGCTGAAAAGCTGGTTCATGCCTTTGTCTCCTCCAGGCTGGACTATTGTAATGCACTCCTCATTGGGATCCCAAGTAAGAGCCTTCAAAACCTCCAACAAATCCAAAATATGAACATATTTCACCAATCCTTCGGTCACTTCATTGGCTCCTTGTTCACCTCCATATTGAATACAAACTCTGTTTGCTCACTCATCAGTGTATCCATGGAAATGCTCCACAATACCTTAAGCAACTTCTTATATTACAATCCACTACAAGAAACCTTCATCTTGCAAATACCTATCACCTTCGCCCCCCCAAAACCTACCAAACTTCATACAGTGGGTGACTAAGCCTTTGCAGTTGCTGCTCCACGGCTCTGGAATGTCCTACCAGAGAACCTGAGAACACAGCAGATTGTGGGCTGTTTTAAAAAACAATTAAAGACTTTTCTATTTAGGAAATCATATTAACAAAATTGCCTCTAATTATTGTTTTATATTCGTTTTTATTTTGTTGTGTCTTTGTTTACATTTTTTTTATGTAGCACTTTGAGGTTTACTATACTACAAATGTAAAGTGCCTTATAAATAAAATGAATTATTATTATTATAATGTGCTAAGTGGTTTTATTTTCCAAAAAGTGCTCCAAATCCAACACAAAGTGCAGTGCGGCTGTTGAAATAAACAATAAAATAATCCATTAAAGAGCGAACATCACAAGGGTGAAAAAAAATAAATAAATAATCCAATAAATGAGTAAATTTCGCACAAACATTGGAAAGTTTTTCTTCACACAGACAATGGAATAAGATACCAAGTATTGATATAAGCTTGATGTTATTTTAGAAGAATTAAGTGATAGGACTGGCAAGCTTTGTTGAGCTGAATGACCTGTACTTCTCTAGATTGTTCTAATTTATTTAAAAAATTGGTTGTTACATCCTTGTGATTGGCTGGCAATTCTTCCAAGATCTCTAACTACCCCTTGCACCTTAAGTGAAAAAGCATGCTAGAAAATGGATGGATGGCTCATCTTAAAAGCTGACGTAGCTGCTATAAAAATGTAATTGTGCATAACCCCTGAAACAGACTGGTGTCTTGTCCAGAGTCTGTGCCTGCCCCGTGTCTAATGCCACTTAGCAATGCTTTAGCCCTTCATCGACTTATAATTTACTGAGTTGGTGACAGTTGGTTATGTTATTTTAATTTCAGAAGGCAGCTATAATGTGGTTCACCGATTCTTTTCAAAGTAATTGAATCAAATTAAATTGCACACACATTTGTTACGGCTCATGAATTCAAGAAATTGTGACTCCCACCAAGTTAAGATATTTCACAAGAAGGCAAAGTCGGGTAAAGGATATGAGGAGCACTAAAACAAACGTTTCTATTCCATTTAGGTGATGCACGAATGGAAACCTTTCTGAAGCATATGTTCACTTTAAAATGAAACATTCTCTTCATGTTCCGTAATGTCAAACAATGTAGGAATATGAAGAAATTTAACTTGGTTATATTAATTTCTCAACTGCCTTCAGCAATACCTGTAATTAATTAACACATTGACTGTTGGACCATTTATTACCAGGACACTGCAGTACAGGTCTATGCATATATAATAAATAATGAACTCTTAAAATTCTTTAAAAATGTAAAGAAATGCGTTAGAAAGCAACAGTTTCATTATCAGCTGAAACTGTTAATTTCTTTCTTTTGACAAGCAATATGACTAAAAATCTCCATTTGAATAAGAGTCCTAGAAGCATGGCACCAAGCAGCGTGCAGGGTTAGAAGCAGATGTGTCCTAAATAAAGGGTGAGGCAAAATTATGTTAACATTTGAATGGCAGAAACAATTTATTCACAAAACATACTTCATATGTGCAAGATGATTTACAGGAATGTCTCAACCTGTTCGCCATCATGTTCAACACAAGTACCATTTGTGGCACATAAATTGTCCACAAACATTATATATAAGTATATACATAGCAGTACCATTCGTGTTAACATATTTTGACTCAACCTGTATAATGTGTTTCTTTACACTGTCCATGCTTATAGCACACAATACATTTGGTAGTTGATGACAGCTTACAGTCAGTGGGTGGCAGAATATCCTGACAGTCGTAACAAGTCAGAAGACTTGTGATGAAGTAACACCTTCGGGACATCTATCCACAGTTCCATAGCCTAAATGTTTCACAACATCCAATTGATTGTCACTATCTCGATCACTTTCATTATCATCAAAATATTCATCTTGCAAAAAAAAAAAATAAAGTTGTTTCAAAACATCAGCAGCTTTATACATATTTAACCAGTGTGTTTCTTCGTGCCGGTCCCAAGCCCAGATAAATGGGGAGGGTTACGTCAGGAAGGACATCCTGTGTAAAATTTTGGTAAATCCATATGCGGACAGGTGATCCGCTGTGGCAGGCCTTAACGGGAGCAGCCAAAAGAGGTAGGAGAAGCAAGGACATAACTATGGACTGTCTATTTATAACACTATTTTCCACAAGCTGTCCACTAGATGGCAGCACTACAGTAGATAAAGTAACTGAGACACAGCTGCAAAGCTCACCAGCAAGCTGGCTGCATCTATACTGGCTGTATACTGAAATATAAACTTTATCATATATCACACCTTGACAGGCTCAATAAGATATGACTCAACTTGTACCTCGTTGTCAAAGTGTTATATAATTTTAGAAAAGCCCCTAATTTATTTTCCTTACCTTTCTCTCTTGTAGGAGGCAACCTCCAGCTGTTAAACATACAGACAGGTCCCTAAGTATTTGGACAGTGGCACAATTTTCATAATTTTGGCTCTGTACACCATCACAATGGATTTGAAATAAAACAATCATTATTTGATTGAAATATAAACTTTCAGCTTTAATTTAAGGGGTTTACCAAAAATGTTGTATGAGCCATTAGGAATGACAGACATTTTTGTACATAGTGCTTCTGTTTTCAGGGACTCAAATGTATTCAAACATTTGACTGACAAGCTCTTCCATAGCAGGATAGGGACAGTTCCTTCATTATTTCCTTAACTATTAAACAGGTAAAAGGTCTGGAGTTGATTCCAAGTGTAGAAGTTATCACTGTGAACTCCCAATATGAGGTTCAGAGAGCTGTCCTTGCAAGTAAAAACATTCTATCATTAGGCTTAGAAAGCAAAACAAAACCTTTAGAGAGATACCAGAAACACCAGGAGTGGTAAGATCAACCATTTGGTACGTGTTTAAAAAGAAGGAACGCACTAGTGAACTCAGAAACTCCAGAAGGCCTCAAAGTCAAATCAAAGAAGACAACTATGCAGTATGATTGCAGAATTCTTTCCTTGGTGAAGAAAAACCCCTTCACAACATTTATCCAAACCATGAGCACTCTCTGGGAGGTGGGCCTATCACTGACAAAGTCTACAATCAAGATAAAGCTTCATGAAAGTAAATATAGAGGGTTTTCCACAAAGTGCAAACCACTGGTAAACCTCAAGCATAGGAAGGACAAATTAGTCAGTTCTGTCCAGTTCTGGAACAATTTTATTTGGACAAAGGAAATTAAAATCAATATATACCAGAATTTTGTAAAGAGAGGAGTATGGAGAACAGAACAAATGGCTCATGATCTGATGAATACCACATCATCTGTGAAACATGGCAGAGGCAGTTTTAAGGCATGATCATACATGGCTACGAATAGAGAAAATTAAATGAAACCCTTTTTAATCCAATCAGAAACAGACTTCATAAGGGTGGTTTGAGGGCATGACATCCTCTAGTAGGCCATGTGCTCACTCCCCGGCACTGTGGAGCTTGATTGGCATTTGTCATAGAATACTAGAATTGGCAGGTCCACCACTGGCATCCTGTGCTTTTCACAGATGACAGCAGGTTCACCCTGAGCACGTGTGACAGATGTGGAAGGGTCTGGAGAAGCTGTGGAAAACATTCTATTGTCTGTAACATCATTCAGAATGACCAGTTTGGTGGTGGGTCCGTGATGGTCTGGGAAGGCATATCCATAGAGGGACACACAGACCTCTACAGGCTAGACAACGGCACATTGACTAACATTAGGTATCGGGATGAAATCCTTGGACCCATTGTCAGACCCTATGCTGGTGCAGTGGGTTCTGGGTTCCACCTGGTGCACAACAATGCCTGGCCTCATGTGGCGAGTATACAGAGTATACAGGCAGTTCCTGGAGGATTAAAAAATTGATAACATTGGCTGGCCCCCAAGCTCGCCTGACCTCAATCCAGTAGAACACCTCTGGGACATTATGTCTTGGTCCATCGGACACCGCCAGGTTGCACCTCAGACTGTCCAGGAGCTCAGTGATGCCCTGGTCCAGACCTGGGAGAAGATCCCCCAGGACACTATCCATTCTGTCATTAGGACCATGAACCCCATCCCCCCCACCCATTGCTAGGCATGCATACAAGCACATGGGGGCCATACAAACTACTGAGTATGATTTGGAGTTGCTGCAATGAAATTTCGGCAAAATGGATTAGCCTGCCGCAACATATTTTCACTTTGATTTTCGAGGGTGTCTTTGACTTTAGCCCTCTGTAGGTTGATAATTTTCATTTCCATCAAACGATGTGGCATCCTTTTGTTTCTAACACATTAAAGAACACTATTTCAACAACTGTCGGGCTTTGACAGAGTTGGGATCACTTATACTGTATGTGTGTGTAGGAAGGTGTACAGTGTGTCTACCTGAGATGCTGATAAGCGAATTGGATGCAATGCTATAGTAATCGTGTGACAGGTCCTCTATTAATTGGCTTAGTATGTGTTATTTTTACTTTTAAATAGTTATGGATATAACTATACCAGCATGTACCTAGAGACGGGGTGGTGTGCTGTGAGTGACACGCATTGGCTTCTTGATACTGTTTATCCTGGTGTGAAAAGGCCCTGAATTAAAAAGTACATCAGAAGTGCATCGAAATCTACTAGAAAGTGTGGAGCAAAGGTCTCGCATGCAGAGGCGCACTGGTGAGATGGCAAAGCTGATTAAGGGGATTTACATACCAGTGTGGTTATGTCGTGTTGAGAGTGAGTGGCAGCGTAATTGAGGAATGACAATCAGGAGCCAGCTGAAGGCAGCTGTCTCTTCTCCTCTAAGGTACATAAAAGCCAGGTAAGACACCAAATAAGAGGTCAGTGTCGAAACCAGTGAGTAGTCTCATGGAAGGATGTTTTGTTATTGATTTTATATTCCCACAGATTGAACTCAAAACTGCTGACAACCAGCAAGAGAGAGCAGGGAGGAGAAGAGGGAACAAATCGGTCCCTGATTTATGCTGAAGCATGGGGCACATTACCCAGTCCATATCAGTATAGATATCAAGCAGGATAAATACACAGAAACTAACCGCATATTGTTTATTAGTGTAATGCATCTGATTGTAATTAACTCGTAACAATATAATGGTCCAGGGAACAGCCATAGTATTCCAAATACCATAACTGCTTTAGCGTTGTTACTCTCACTTCTCCTTCTTCTTCTTCTTCTTTCAGCTCCTCCCGTTAGGAGTTGCCACAGCGGATCATCTTTTTCCATATTACTCTCACTGCACGACTCGGAGTATTTATATCACTGTATCTGAGTGTGAATCACAGCAGCAGCTGATCGGAAAGAGAATTATCGGTATACAGCTTTAAGGACACGCTGTCTCAGCCACTGCAAAATGTTTTAAAGCCTTTCCAGTTTAATCCCAAGAACTTTAAATGCACTCAATCAATTGCTCCTTGTAGAACGGTTTGTACTTATAAGTACAATCACCGCACTGTAAACTTGCACTACAGTTATAATATCTCACAACCTGGGCTACTTTATAAAGCATATTTACATATGATGACGATATCATTTTAAGGTGAAATGCAGCAAAATATGTTTGTTAAATTATACACATAAAACTTTAACTTCATTTAAATAATTTATATTCTTCACTGGGAGTGTCGTGAAGGATAGAATAATTAAACATGTACTACGAAGATATTTCAATGTTCTTTAAACGTTTTGAAGAATCGGCGCTAAGCTTACAGATGGCTTAACGTCTATTACAGAGCTGATTGTATGGCAACCGGTTACTTGGGGAAAGAAAAGCAAGGACTCTTGGGCGCCACGCCAATATATATTGAATATAAAACAGAAAGAGAAAATAACAACACAGCTAAAAACGCAGCGACAAATTTCGACAAAAGATAAATGCTTGTCATGAGCACGAGGCTCATGAAACACATGTTTAATAATGTGCTTTAGCTCCTATCATCATGAAAATGACATCACGTATACATCTCAGTATTTTAGTTATTCAGAGAGCTGTAATATCACAAATGTAATGGACTCTGTGTCCAGTTGGAGGAAGAGAGCCAGTTTAAGAAGCAAGTAGTGATTCACACACATAGATCACATATGAGTAGAAGATCAAATACAAAACAAAGCATTTAACGTGCTACTTTAATTACGATGTAATTTTGAGAAACTGGTTAATTAAACGATTTTAAGATGAAGTTTATAATGTTCTACTAAATGACAAAATAAACTACGTGATTAAAGTGGAAAATTCGAGATTAAAGTTGACATTTCGTGCTTTTTCCCCACCGTGTGCCTTTTTTCTCTGTACCCTAATAAACTTTCATATGACACTCAGACAGTGGGCTTACAACTCTTCTTTTCACGGCAACTTTGATATGTAACTTCTTTTTTATTTCCGGCACTGTGCGATTTTGTGAATGTGAGCTTTCAAGTTTCTCCAACACGCTATGTCACTCGATCAACTTCATTTTGTTGATTATACCACGGTTTATTTGAACAAATAGTATGTTTTTCCTTTGCCTCCACTTGGTATTCGCTGAAATTCTTATATTTTCCCCGTGGTTTTCCCATTGTCTTTTCACAGAAGGCTGCGCTTAAGGGCGATTTATATTGATTTGCATATTCAAATAGGCGTAATTCTGGGAGGATTTGGGGCGTTACATAATGCGCGTGCACGAGCGTTAGTTTTGACGCTGATCGGGATTTATGTAACGGAAGAACGTGGAAGTTGGAGTACGCACAGATTCCTGCATCTGGATTTTTCTGTGCGTAAACACATTTCGGCTTTTGTGCTTACGCCATGTTATAGTGCGAGTTCTACGCACGGCGTTATACATGAGGCCCCAGGTCATTTTTGCTGTAGAATTAAAATTTTAAGGAAGTGACAAAGTGAAGTTGCTACACAGTGTTTAGAGATGAGAAGAGAGATATACCTAAACGGTAGATGAACTCTATGAAGAACATCAAGCTGGTCTCTGATATACAGGAAATGTGCTGATCCAAACTCAGCAGCAAAAAGACCCCCTTTAAGCTGGGATGCAAAGCATGTAGTGCTTACATGGCAGGGCTGCTCACTGCAGCTAATTGGTGGCATAAGTTTCATGGGACACTCCTAGACTCTTTTTAGCATTTTTTTGTCATTTTACATGTAACTGTTCTGAATTAGTCCATTTAGACATAAATTATATACCACTTGAGCACTACAGTGTATAATATGCAAACAGAAGTAGGCATACCCATCAAACAAGTGCATACGTCCATAACAACTGCAATTATTTTGCAGTGTTTGTGGAGTATGAATTATATGCTTATGTATACAGGTAGCTGACCTCGAATGTAATACACTTATTCTAGTTTACATCTGCATATTTTTAAATCTGTACTAATTTATCTTTTGTAGCAGCACACAGTCTATTATATATGGGTCCACTTTTAGTTCAAGTGCTGTGCACAGTATCAAGTAACTCTTGTAAATGCTGGAAACAATAATTATCCCACGTATTCAAATGACAACATTAAGAGCCAAGGAAACACACTGTGACATGGCTACACTCAGCAAGTAGGTTAGCAGATTATACTCATTCTCTTATTCCTGGGAATTGTTCCGCTAAACAGTTGTACATGACAAGCAGCTGCATTTCTTAGTCCTCCATTCAGGACCATTAGCACTCGCACCATTATGTTCTGGGACAGTTTCTACCCAGAAGTTGCAAGGCTGCTGAAGAGTCAGTTATAAAAACAAATATTGTAACATATAAAAAAGAGTGTGTATGTGTACAGTATATACAGTATATATATACAAATACATATTGCATAAAAATATGTTGCATGATAAGTACTGTATAGTTGTTATTTATTCATTTACTTCTATTGCATTTTTGTCAACTGTTATGAGGAGCCATGTAGGTATAAATTTGACTGCATTATATTCATGTGACAATAAACTTGACTTGATGCCATTTTATGCTTATGTTTACAGCTGCTGTGCTCATTGCTTGTCACGCGGAATGTGGGTCACATGATGTATACTGTCATTATGTCTGGTCTATACAAGATAACAGTTTTCAGCTTCTAGCATGTGTATTTTGGATTACTTTTAGTAGTTTCTTCATTGTTGTGTAGTGGTTGAGGAAGTTAAAAGCCGCTTTTAACGATATTTTAGTATTAGGATTTTTCCTGCGTTTCTGATTTAATTTCCTATTTTGAAATTTTTTTTAATGATTTTTCTCTCGTTCTCTCAATATTCCATCCCCTTGCCTTTCCCTGATTACAAACATTTTTTGATCTCTTAATTTTTATCTTTCTGAACACACACCTTTATTCTGCTTTCTGAGAGATGCTAAGAGCAATTTAGTTGTTACATCAAGAGCTACAGATAGTTGAATTGTGAAAGACAAATTACTGAAGTGTTCAGTAGTTTACAAAATGTTCAGTATTTTGTCTAGTTAAGGAAATTAAATATAAAATGCATAAAGTGTTATGTTATGTCATGCTGTCATGAAATGTCAGATTATGTTTTATCACTACATCATTTCATTTCAAGCTTAGTCATGTCGGATGATTTGTTGTTATGGTAAAAAAAACACAATTTACTTGATTGAACTTATTTTTCAGTGTAAGAAAAATTAAAAAAGAACGTCTCAGTATCACTTAAAAGTCTGAAAAAACAATGCTGTCATACTTACTGCCCTCTGGAGGTGTGTACGAGAAGGGTAATCAAAGTTGATGTTGCAGGACAAATGCAGTTCAATGCCAGCATTGCATATTTAAATTCTTCTTCACAGACCACATGATCTATATTAAGATTTTAAATAAAAAATGTAATTACAGGTAAACATTTATAAAATAACAATATATCAATACTGAATAGCGTACTATACATTATGCATAACTCAATGCTCTCCATTTCAAATCACAGTTAAATGTCCACGAATACAATTGAGTCAAACACAGTGAATTCATTAAAATGTGTTGAGTATTTTTTCATATGTATTCAAATTTAAAACCACAACAAAAAACATAGCAAAATCTTCATTGACTTTTAATGTTGAGCCAAGATATAAACACATAACTGAGTAATTAATTTAAAATAAAAGAGGCTCATATGGTGTTGTTAACTTGCTACTCCAATTTCTGGAGGACATTCACTCACACAAAACTAGTCTGGAGACACTGATTTACCAAAGCTGTGGGTTTTGGGATGTGGGAGAAAAGCCAACCAACACATGGGTAGGTCATGCAAACTCCACAAATAAGACAACCGGCTTACAGACACAGTCCCCATTAGCTGTGAAGTAGAAAGGTTAACTGTTACGCTACCATGCCATCTACGTTATCCTTAAGCACATCTTTCAACCCTTTTGTCTATTTGCTATCCATACTTTAAAATTGGCGTATATTGAATGCAGCAATCTCATCTCATCAAGCAAAAATGGATATTGAAATACAATAAAGGCCCTATCCAATTTCTACCAAGTTTGACATGCATCATGTTTATGGGTACCTTCAAAGGATCAGCAGGATATTTGTACAAATGATCAAGTAAAGGTATACGTTTAGTTACACTAAAATAAAATATTTGAATAGTTTACATTTGATTAAAATGTAATATTATTTGAATAGTTAAAACTGTTCACCCCTTTTCTTAACAGATCATGAGTACAAGATTTAGAAGAACACTATTTCAACAACTGTCGGGCTTTGACAGAGTTGGGATCACTGATACTGTATGTGTGTGTAGGAAGGTGTACAGTGTGTCTACCTGAGATGCTGATAAGCGAATTGGATGCAATGCTATGGTAATCGTGTGACAGGTCCTCTATTAATTGGCTTAGTATGTGTTATTTTTACTTTTAAATAGTTATGGATATAACTATACCAGCATGTACCTAGAGACGGGGTGGTGTGCTGTGAGTGACACGCATTGGCTTCTTGATACTGTTTATCCTGGTGTGAAAAGGCCCTGAATTAAAAAGTACATCAGAAGTGCATCGAAATCTACTAGAAAGTGTGGAGCACAGGTCTCGCATGCAGAGGCGCACTGGTGAGATGGCAAAGCTGATTAAGGGGATTTACATACCAGTGTGGTTATGTCGTGTTGAGAGTGAGTGGTGGCGTAATTGAGGAATGACAATCAGGAGCCAGCTGAAGGCAGCTGTCTCTTCTCCTCTAAGGTACATAAAAGCCTGGTAAGACACCAAATAAGAGGTCAGTGTCGAAACCAGTGAGTAGTCTTATGGAAGGATGTTTTGTTATTGATTTTATATTCCCACAGATTGAACTCAAAACTGCTGACAACCAGCAAGAGAGAGCAGGGAGGAGAAGATGGAACAAATCGGTCCCTGATTTATGCTGAAGCATGGGGCAGAGGATTAGTGTGAGTGATCTGGGGAAACGGGAGAACAGAGAGAGTGTGTGAGCGAGAAAAAAAGAAAACTGTAGGGGAAAGGAAGAAGTGAAAAGACAATTTTTTATGATTGGGCCTCCGGCGACAATATGATTGAGGTGGGGAACAAATCATGGGGGAAGCATTCTGGTATTTTATTCCATGTTCCAGTTGTTTGGTTTAACTAGAAGGGATGTCTATCGAGTGGGACTATTAAAAGAATTTCAGTTTTTTCTTATTTTTTTATCAAATCACTGGAGTGGAATGTTTATATTAAAAAGTGTATGTATATTTTTAAAGAAGGCATGTTATTTAATAAAGAAGAGTCTTTTTTAATGTCACTACCAAAAACTGTTGAAATGAGTGTCTGTGTGGCTCATGACCTCACTGGTGGCTCAACCACAAACTACAAGATGGCTGAGGGTCTGATATGTGCTGGGGCATCACATATGCACTCACAGGCATAAAGAGGACCATAAATAAGAATGACAAAAGGGACACATCAATAAATACACATGATGGGAATTACAGACCACAAAGAACAAACAGTAACAAATCTTTTCTGCTCAGACATAAAGTGTCACATGACAGACCATGAGCCATTGTCAGAGTGATGTTAACCTGCACTCTCAAGTTTCTATGTGATGTCTCCCTCTGACATTTTAACACAGATGGCAAAGGCCTGTCTAGTGTTTGAAATGACTCTACTGGTAAGCACACTGACACCGATTAGTATTCAGTATGGGGTCTTACTGGTTTATAGTAATGGTTTGCGGCACTCACAGCAAAGTCTCCTTTTTAGTAGTAAAGAAAGAGTCAAGGAGGAGGTGAAGTGCATCCGGATTAGTAAAGGGGAATTAAAAAATACAGACAGTGAAATAACAGATGCTCTAAACTTGCATTTTTCTGAAGTCTTCACACGTGACGAAGTAAATAACCTCCCAGTGTTAAAAGGAACTACTAAGGAGGTAGTCAGGGATTTGGAAATAGTAAAGGGAGAAGTGCTGCTCAGATTAAATAGGCTGAAATCAAACAAATCACCAGGACCAGATAATATTTATCATGTTCTTAAGGAGGTTAGGGAATACAGATATAAATCCTTGATAAATATTTTCATGAAATTGTTGCACACTAGGGAAATCCTGAAAGACTGGAAAATGGTAACTATTACCCCATTATATAAAAAGGGTCACTGGGCAGACTCAAGCAACTATAGGCCAGTAAGCTTAATGTGCATCTCAGGAAAATGAAAGTAAAGAATTATTAAGAATAAGATTGAGCAACGCACGGCAAAGATAGGAGTTTTACTGAACATTCAGCATGAGATCAGAAGGAGGAGGTCATGATTTACCAATATTCTGGGATTCTATGAGGAAGCAACAAAAGGATACGATCAAAGTGGACCTTATGATATTATTTATCTGGACTTTCAGAAAGCATTTGATAAGGTGCCACATGAGAGGTTGGGCATCAAACTAAAAGAACTGGGAGTTCAGGGTATAGTGTGTAGTTGGATTGGCCCAGACACAGGAAGCAAGGGTTATGGCATGAGGAACCTTATCACAATTGGCCGATGTTAAGAGTGGTGTTTCACAGGGGGTCAGTGCTAGTGCTGCTGCTATTTTTAATAGATATAAATGATTTTGATAGGAATATAAGTAACAAGCTGGTTAAGTTTGCAGATGATACCAAGATAGGTGGATTGGTAGATAATCAGAAATCCATTGAATTTTTACAGAGGAACATGGACGGCACAGAGGCTTGGGCAGATTTATGGAAGACTAAATTTAATGTCAGTAAATGGATGAAATTTAATGTCAGTAAATGTAAAATATTACATGTAGAAAGTAAAAATGTTAGGTTTGTATACACAAGGGGAAGGCAGAAGATCAAAAGTACATTTTATGAGAAAGACATAGGAGTCATAGTGGACACTAAAAACTTCTAGATAATATTCAGAAGCCATTAAGAAGGCTAACAGAACATGAGGGTTTATAGCATCATGATGTGTGGAGTACAAGTCCAAGGAGGTTCTGCTCAAGCTTTATAACACAGTGATGAGATCTCATCTGGAGTACTGTGTGCGGTTTTAGTTTCCAGGCTACAAAAAAGACATAGCAGTGCTAGACAAAGTCCAGGAATGAGCAACTAGGTTGATTCTAGAAATGACAGGTCATGAATTATGAGGAAAGGTTAAAAGACCTGAGCATTTTCACCATAAGCAAAAGAAGATTAAAAGGAGACGTGATTGAAGTGTTTATAATTATATAATTATAATTATATAAATATAATTATGAAGGGAATTAGTCCAGTGGATTGAGATTATAAAATGAGTTCATCAAGAACACAGAGACACAGTGGGAAACATGTTAAGGGTAAATTTCATACAAACCTTAGGAAGTTTTCTTTACATCGAGAATCATAGACACTTGGAATAAGTGACCAATTACTGTGATAGACAGTGAGACTTTAAGGACCTTTGAAGTTGATTTGATGTTTTTTTTTTTTTCAGAATTAAGTAGATAGGACTGGTGAGCTTTGTTGGGCTGAATGGCCCGTTCTCATCTAGATTGTTCTAATGTCCCAGTGTTAATTAAATCAGCTCTTTTAATGTTAAAGAAACCTTTAAAAGTACACATACATGGTTTGCATATACACATATTTAAGTATATCATATAACAGCAGATTCAAGTTAGTTATCAATTAGGGGCATGCAGGACTGCTAAATTGTTCCTAATAGGGTGATTAAGTCTGTTGTTATCCCTTTAATGGACATTATGGAAACTGAGCTTTCCAGCATTACAATGCTTGCCATACCATGTTGAGATAACAAGTCAAACTGTTCAAAACATTTCAGAAACCAAGCAATATGCCTTGTCCTCCAATCTGTATATAATCAAACACATTTTATACTCTTTTAGATAACACTTTTTTAGATAATAATAGACTCTGGCTTTTGCCAAGCTAATGTAAATCTACTGGTCACATTATTAGGGACAATGAACAAGTGTAGAAACACAAATCTCAAATTACAATGTCTAGACACTCAGTAGCTCAATACCCTGCTGCATTAAAGTGTATTAGTCAGTCTTTAGTGGATATACCACTCACTGACTTTTTGGAATAAAACTGTTCAAGACCACCACGTATGACATCATTTATTGTTTATATCTGCATTATCTTGTATGCCAAGTTTGGTGGAAATCAGACAACAAATTCATGGAATTGCATGAAACATTAAACAAAATAACAACAAACATGTTTGCTGATCATGTTTTCTGATTGGAAGCTGCATACTATATTTTGGGATATTTACCTGCAAACTTTACATGAAATTTATTTTCAGGCTTCAAAATCTGAACATAAAGAGGGCAATTTGGTGCAAAATCCTTAAGAGCCCAAGCTCTTAATATTGTCTGATGATCCTAAAACAAACCAAACAATAATTGAGTGCATCACTGATTAAACAATAGTTACTTTAGTTCATTAAAAGGATAGAATGATACTGGATTTGAAAATATACATACATATATACCGTTAAGTAATCAATCATGCACATTCAAAGTAATGGAAAAAGTAATTCAAGCTATTTATGCTGCACAGCAACAAGGGCAATTGGGATATTTGTCAATTGAGCCATTCTTTGTATGTATTTGAGAAAGGTTGTTGTTGTTTGTTATAATATTTCTCGAGCTTCTGTAAAAGGCTAAAATTTCCCCTTGGGACAAATACAGTCTTATCTACTGTATCTGTTGTGAACCACATTAAGGGGACCTCAGAGAAGTTGTTAACTTGGGATCTCTTCTTGCCTATAGAACAGAAGACAACAGGGTGGAAAACCTCTGACGTCTCTTTCTCCTCGACTTCAGAAGTCGCACTCATTCCGCATCCTCCCGTCTTTAAGATCATGTGGAACTGGAACTCAGTGTTTAGCACAAACCTATATCTGAGGGAGACAAAGATGTGCTGTAAAAGCGACTTCTATTAACAGACCTGTGATCATGGACTGTAACAGTCCCTATTGTTCTATTTTTGATTAGGTTTTGCCCATTTCTTTTGACATTAAATGGAGCTTTCTATGGAGGTACCCATACCCTTCATCTTGTCTGTTTGGGTTCTGCCTATCTATCTAATTAGTCAGTAGCAGCCTGGCCAGGTGGCCTGTGAGAAGTTTGAGGGCTAACTGAAAGCAGTCAACCGATTAGGGCTTCTCGGTAAGTTTAAGGCATGGGTGTTCTATGGCCATTGCTATCTACATTGTAGCGTTCTTGGAGAAGCAGTTCAGTAGATATCTGAAGAGGCAAGCAGGATTGCCCAGAAGCTTCAGCAGTGTCGCCCTCTATTGGAGTAACGCCAAGCTCAAGCTACCTTTTAAGTCCCTGGAGAAGGAGTTTAAGGTTACTCTGAAAAAGAGAGGTGATGACCAGCAGGGAGTCTTGAGATTCTGAGGTGCCCCAGGCTGGTGTTTTGGTCAGGACTGGAAGGTGGAGGAAAGCCACAGGTAGTGTTGCATGCAGAGGCCTGGCTACATCATATTGCTCTTTTGGGAGCACAGGAAAAAGCCAGCCTGGGAATGATTGCAACCCCTGGTGATCCTCAGTAAATGGGAAAGAGAAGCACAAAAATGGTACAGAAAGAAGAAGAGGACCTGCAGAACTGTTGGTATGGGACAGCAAGGGGCCTGGACGAGGTGACATGGTCAAAGTTATGGAAGGTAGAGCCTGAGTGCTTGAAGTTCCTGGTGCAGGCAGAATATGACATCTTGCTCAGCCCATCTAATCTCTGGCTGGAGCAAAATGGGGGTCTCCAGTTTGTCTATAATGCCCAGGCAGAAGGACACTAGAGCACATCTGCCCAAAGTTTGCAAAAAAATAGTACGACCGATAAATACAAGGGAAACTACCTGAGAAGTTGTAACCACAGGAATCAAATATGACTACAGTGTGACACAATACTATAGAGGGCCATAGCAACAGAAATAATGACAAAGCTGCAGTCCAAGATAAATTAAGAAAAAAATGGAAAGGAAAGCGAACCTGGGTCTCCTAGCTGTGGTTCTCTTCCCAGGTCCTCCCTGCGTGGAGTTTGCATGTTCTCCCCATGTCTACGTCGGTTTCCTCCCACAGTCCAAAGACATGCAGGTTAGGTGCATTACTTTCTAAATTGTCCCCCTAGTGTGTGTGTGCTTAGTGTGTGTTTGTGTGTGTGCGCCCTGTGGTGGGCTGGCATCCTGCCTGGGGGTTGTTTCCTGCCTTGCGCCCTGTGTTGGCTGGGATTGACTCTAGCAGACCCCCGTGACCCTGTAAGGATATAGCGGGTTGGATAATGGATGGATGAAGGAAGCTTTCAGAGACAACAGAGTTTATAATATGGTGGTGCTATTATCATACCATTATCATACCACCCCAAACAAAAAGGTCTTTTGAAAGTTGTAAATGAAAAGACAGCAGTAACGCAAGTTAAAAAGAAACCTTTTACACCTTCAATCACCATATGAAGGGGAGGTTGATAAGCATTTCAAGAATCATTTAAAGAATGACATTTTGTGTATTTGTAGTGTAAAAAGCAGCCCCCCTCTCTCTCTGTCTCTACAGCTCTTTCCACTGCAAATTTTCATCTGTTCCAAACATTATAGGATTGTTGAAGTGTCACAGGCTTGAAGGGTGAGGAGGCTGTAAAGTGTGCACTTAATGGGATGAAAAACAGAATGCAGTATGTGAATAAAAGAAGAGTCATCTCATGAATTGCGAGTGTAACAGGGGGTCTAGTCAGGAATGGGAGTAGAGGCAGACAATGTGGGAAAAGTCAAGGGCAGTGCTATACAAGGCCCTAATACTCAACAAAATGCACACACTGGCATTGGAAACATGCAGAAAAGTGTCAGTGTGAGACAATGGGAACTGCTAGATGGTAGTATACCCTCTGTGTTTGCTGGGTGCCCCAGAAATGTAACAGATAGGGGCACCAGAATTACAGAGACAAAGAATGAAACCACAAGTTAACATAAGAAATGGCAACACCTCCATGGCTAATAGATGGAACGTGGCACCAGAAAGTAAAATGGCTGTACAAATAGTGCAGGGAGTAGCTGGGCTGCATGCAAGACCTGGCCCTTCAAAGCCAATATAAAGTTCAGGGATTCAGGGACACCAAGAGCTGTTGAGCTTGCATAAAAAGGATCCTGCAACGGGGTGTAAAGGCGGCTTCTTAGTGGTGGCATATTTGAGTGTGGATTTGGATGAAACAAAAAACAAGCACTTGACTGATGGAAAGGAAGACAAACAAGCTGACAGACCAATAGAGACAGTGTAAAGGCCATTTGTTGGTTAGTTACGTTACACTAAATTGATATAAATTATCTTCTTCTTTTGGCTACTCCTTTTAGGGTTTGCCATAGCATCTTTTTTCCATATCATCCTGTCCTCTGCATCTTGCTCTATCACACCTATCACCTGCATGTTCTCTCTCACCACATCTACAAACTTCCTCTTAGGCCTTCCTCTTTTCCTCTTCCTTGGCAGGTCTATCTTTAACATCCTTTTCCCAATATACCCAGCATCTCTCCTCTGTCCAAACCAACGCAACCCCGCCTCTCTAACTTTCTCTCCCTTTGTCCAACCTGAGCCGACCCTTTAATGTCCTCATTTCTAATTCTGTCCATCCTCGTCACACCCAATGCAAATCTTAGCATCTTTAACTCTTCCACTTCCAGTTCTGTCTCCTGCTATCTGATCAGTGCTACCGTCTCTAAACCCATATAACAAAGGTCTCACTGGTCTCACTATGTCCTTTACACCTTCCCTTTCACTATTGCTAATACTTGTCTGTCACAGATTACCCCTGACACTCTTCTCCACCCTTTTCACCCTGCCTGCACTCTCTTTTTCACTTGTCTTCCACAATCCCCATTACTCTGTATTGTTGATCCCAAGTATTTAAACTCATCTACTCCTTACATCTTCACCATTCCATTGACCTCCCTGTCATTTACACACATGTATTCTGTCTTGTTCCTACTAACCTTCATTCCTCTCCTCTCTAGAGCATATCTCCACCTCTCCAGGGTCTACTCAACCTGCTCCCTACTCCCTGCATGCAGACAACAATACAGATATAAAGTATCTTCTAGTTATGTTAAAAAATGTGCCTGCATATCAGTGCCGAGTTAATGGAAGGTTCTATGGAAGGGAAGGCTAACTTGTAAATGAAATATTCTAATTACTTTTTGTCATTCTTACTAGAGGAGGGTTCAATATATGACCTGTCTTGCACTTGGTAAGGCATGGAAGACAAACAGTTTTAAACCGTACTGAACATTTTGAACATAGTGCAGTGAAGCCCATGTAAGTACAACAGATAACATCTGTGGCGGACAGCTGGGGGCTATGCCTAGCTGGGATACCTGGAAGAACCCGGAGAGGGTCTATACATCCCCTGGGCCACGAGGGGGAAGCCACCCTGGTTGGTATGGGGGCCATAGGAACTGAGCATGGAAGCTCAACCCTGTAAGGGCCCGTGGCCACCACCCTGGAGTGTGGCGGAAGTGCTGACGGAAGGAATTCCAGGGACACACGGAGTGTTTCCGGGTGCTCATGCAGCACTTCTGCTACACCAGGAAGTGCCGCCGGAAGATCATCAAGGAGCACCTGAAACACATCTGGGTCCTTATAAAAGAGGCTGCCTTTCTCCACTCAGGGGCCAGAGTCGGGAGGAGGAAGACGGAGCTTGTTGGTAGAGGAGTAGAGGTGGCCGAAGGATTCGAGGAGAGAAAGAAAGAAGGGACTGAATGTGGGCTGAATAAGGCATTGTGGTGCTGTTATATAAATAAAACGTGTGTGTTTTGGACATTTAGCGTCTCTCTGTTTGTGCCTGGGGACTGTCTTTCCACACATCACTGAAGTTTAACATAAGAAAACTAAGATTGTAATGAAACATAAAAAAAAAATCTTTTTTCTCTTTTCCTGCCTTTTATTTTTTTTTAATTGTTTACTGAATTTAAGTGATTTTTTTCACTTAACTTTTTTGAACCAAAAATTATTGAACTGTTAAATTTCTTTTGTCATGCATTTGACACCTTGCTAACTCAATAGCTGCTTGATTTTGAGAACCTGGAAAAGATGCAGCTATAGACAGTAAAAGGGAAAGTTCTTGGAAAAACATGAGTTGGATTCTGAAAAAATGGGCAAGTATAAGGATCTGCATGGCTTTGACAAGGGCCGGTCTTGTAAGGTGTTCACAGCATGCAGTAGTTAGCAAGAGGTCCAAGTAAGGTGAATCAGTGTACCAGTGGCAGGGCCAAGGGCAACCAAAGTTCTTTGATACACATGGGAAGCTAGCTGGTCTGGTCCGATTCCACAGAAGAGTCACTATAGCAAAAACTGCTGAAAACTTTAATACTATAGCTGTAAGAGAAAGGTGTCAGAACACACAATGCATCACAGCTTGCTGCACATGGGGCTGCATAGACTAGACAGAGTGCCCATACTGACTCATGTACTGCTGAAAGCAACTACAAAGAGCAATGACTGTCAGAACTGGACGATGAAGCAATGAAAGAAGGTGGCCTAGTCTCATGAATCAGGTTTTCTTTTAGATCATGTGGACGGCTGTGTGTGTGATTTACCTGGGAAAGAGATGGTAATAGGCAGCACTTTGGAAGAACACAAATTGGTGGAGGCAGTGTGACGCTCTGGCCAATGTTCTACTGGGAAATCTAAGATCCTGGCATTCATGTGGATGCTATATTGACATCCTTTGCCTACCTAATGATTTCTGCAGACCACATGCACCCCTTCATGGAAACGATATTTCCAGATGACAGTGTTCTCTTCAACAGGGTAATGTGCCCTGTGACACTGCAAACATTGTTCAGGAATGGTTTAAGGAACATGACAAAGAGTTCAAGGTGTTGAGTTAACCTCCAAATTCCCCAGATATCAATCCAATTGAGCATCAGTGGAATGTGCTATAAAAACAATTCCAAGCCATGGAATCCCACCTTGCAACTTAAGGACTTAAAGGATCTGCTGCTGAAGTCTTTGTGCCAGATAACACAGGACACCTTTAGGGATCTTGTGGAGTCCATGCCTTGATGGTCAGAGCTGTTTTGGCGCTACAAGGAGGACCTCCACAATATTAGGCAGGTGGTTTTAAGGTTGTGGCTGATTAGGTTTATTTATAATTAATGTTCCTTTTCAGGAGTTTAGCACTATTCTACTAATGAGTTACAGACCTAAAAGCAGGTATATGACTGAATTCTGTGTTTTATGCTTCATTGACAAGTTAACACACTTAGTTTGCATGCAGCAGCAGAACCAAATCTTTCTGCAACAATGGAACATTATTTTTGGGTCACCTGAGCAAAAGCTGATACATGTTATCAGGGCCACGCAATCAGGGAGTGTTTTACATGGTCTGTTCATGAATTTAACATATAGAACAATATAGAAGGATTGTGGTGTGACAGGGTCATTTACTGCTTTTATTTCATTTGACCTGGAATAGAGAAGAACCTTTCGGAGGACCTCTAGCCTTATTTTTTCAAATCCCACCTCTTCTGGCATGACCGTTGTTTAAGCAGGTGCCAAGCAGGAAGTTGTTGTATAGAATAGGACCAGCCTTGGATGAGGACAGAGCTCCAAACTCAAGAGACTACCTTGGAAGAATTTAATTTGCAATGAGTGAAGTTTTGTGAGGTCCAGATGGACTTAAGTTTTGTTGTTCTTTCTTTTCAGTTGGCACATGTGGGACTATTAAGTGGGATTCTCCCTTACAGACCCTAACACTTTACAAATGTAAATTCTTATAACATACAACCTAGTTTTCCATATCTTAAGTCAGTTATTTGATTAGGAATGTACTTATATTCATGAACCAACTTAAAACAAAAAGACAAATTGACAAGAGTGGAGACAAGCCGAAAAATACACTCATATTGGTGTTCTAAAAACTAATCCTCTGCTCTAATTTCTGTGCTGTTTGACTTCCCAAAAACAATCTTTCTATTGTGTAAATGTTCTATCTCTGTAAAAACATTATTATTCTTTCATTTTCTAAATGATATTCTAATTCAGGGTTGCTGGGCAATGAAGCCAGTCCTGGCAGCAATGTCTATAAGGTAGACCATCGCATGGTCCGTTTACAACCATGAACACTCACAAAAAACCCACACAAGATGGACAGAACATGTAAATTGTTTACATACTATAGAGTGGTCTGGATTTGAAACCAGGATTCTGGAGTTGTAAGGATGTTATGCTAATCTTGGTGACATCTTCTCAAACTGTAAAATTCTTAATGTAATAAACGTGTAAAACATGCATTTACTTACAGCTGCTGTTCGATCAACTTCGCAACGGCTGCTTAAAATAAAACAAGCTTCTGCATTATCCATTCTGAAGCATTAAAAAAAAAGAAATATTACTATGAGTGACCACCCTCTGTCAGACATTCCCTTGAAATTGACTATCCATTCAGTGACAGCATGAAATAAGGCATTGTGTCTGGGTGAAATAAGAAATAGTAGGATTTTGAACATTATCATGGTAGATATCTCCATCAGTTTGGATGTTTTAGGAAGAGCAACCCTATCTGATAGCCAGTGGCGATCTTGAAAGAAACTGTTGATGAAACTAAGTGAATAGGCTGAGTGACAGAAAAATTGTTCAGTCAACTAACACCTGAGATTTGGGAAAATGGCAAAATAAGCAGATCACAAGATGCAACTTGGCGTTATCTGTTGTTTGCACCCACAAGCTCTCACCGCACTCTCATTATATTATTAATGTTTCCCTGATGCTTCAACATTTGTATCATTATGGCAGAGATGTCATCGCTGTCAACAGTTTTCACTGTTTCTAGGTATGATGCTTGTTGCCAACCATGTGATTACCAGCATTTTGAGATGTAGCATTATAACACAATTTAAGATTAATATTCAAGATGGTAGCTCCACCTTCTTCATATTCCTTTTCATGCATTTCAACTCAAAAAGTCAGATTTCATCTATGGTGCATAGGGGTGTTGCAGAATAAAATCCCAAGTCAGAAAATCTAATTCAAAGCCTTCTGGTTCCAATTTAGACTTTAATAAAAAGTTAAAGCCGTGCTCGGTTCATGTAGAAAGGGCATGGGCATGGAGACATTTTTGTACATAGCTTAACATAAATAAGATGCTTTGACACTCCAGCTTAAGCCAATGGACAACAACTAACAACTAAGTGCATTTTGTCAAGTTTCAGTCAAGCCCACTTTTACATTAGGTTATGCATATCCGTGCCATTTATTATGCTAATAGCCAACACCTTTTAGTATTTTGCCACCTTTGTCTTCTATCCTTTTCAACCATGCCTCTTTATTCCTAATCCTCCACCCAGTCTATGGTATCATCTTTCAGAGTGTTATTTTATATTGGGGGAGTAGTTACATGCAAGACTCCGTGAACAACAGTGTTTTAACTATCTAAGGCTTGGTGCTCCAGTTTCCTCCACAGGTATGCAGGTTAGGTGGACTGGAAATGCTAAATTGATGCCTGATGTGTGACGCACTCTGTCCTGGGACTGTTTCTGCCTTGTGCCGGGTGATTGCTGAGATAGGCTCCAACTTCTCCAAGACCCTGCTGTGGAAAAGTGGGTTTGGAAAATGGATGGCCGGATGTTATTAAATAAAGAATTATCTATCTGTCTATCTATCTATCTGTCCGTTTGGCTTTTGATTGCTGTGGTCTGGGGTGGGCGTGTCTGTGGTTTCGGTCGTCAACAGGCTGGTGCATGTTGTCAGTATCTCTCTTTTTCGTTTTTTTTGTTTGTTTCAGTTTTACGAATACTTTTTCTGTTTTTAAAGAGGACGCGATAGCGGCGTCCAAAGTTATACAAGATGGCTTATCTCCACATAGTTTTTCAAATCTTTCCAGAAGGCACACCGCAAGGTTGCTAGTTGATCCAGCGGTCTCGGTGGAGGCCTGCATTATGGAGGTCGGTAGGGTGGTGAGGTGTAAGAATGTGCGGTTGGCATCACATATGAATAAAGCGGTGGTGATTTTCCTGGACGATGAAGAGCTGGTGCCCCAACTGGTTGAGCAGGGTGTTGTGATTAATGGCATGTTGATCTCAGTGTTGCCGCTGTCGACTCCTGCTTGTAAGGTTATTATTTCCAATGTGCTTCCTTTCTTAAGTAATGAAATCTTACAGCGTGAACTGCGCAGATATGGTGCAAATCTCCTGATTTAAAGCATGTCGTGTCTTTCAGGCGACAGCTTTATATGATTTTAAATAACATGAATGATGAACTTAACGTGGCCTTAAAGTGCCGAGTGGAAGGTGTGGATTACGTGGTGTTTCTGAGTTCTGAATCAATGAAATGTTTCAATTGTGGTTGAGCAGGCCATAAAGCGATTGACTGTAAAAGAGATAATGTCTATTTAAGTGATGAAGAAAGTAGAGAGAGTGAGCCAGAAACTGAAGAGGAGGAGGAGGAGTTTGAAGATGAGCTGACTGATAGTGAGAGTGAATTAGATGAGAAAGAAACTGAGGAGCAAATGAAGCCTGCTGACGAAGGTAATGCTGTAATAGACTCTAAAAAAGAGTATGACAAAAATAATGAAGGTGTGCTGGCTGAGGCTGGTGATACACCTGTAGATGAGCCCAGTGTCTCAGGTGAAGGAGCCTTCATCCTTAAAGAAGGGCGCACAGTTCAGACTGGGGAGGCCCCCACTTGTCAGGTTGCAAAGGTCTGCAGTAATAAGAATGTCACCCTGCTTCAGGATGAAGGAAGCTGTAATGATACAGGAGGAGATGATCCATCTCCAAGTGGGGCAACACTGCCCACCAATAATGAGACAAACTCAGACATGCCCATTGTTGATATTAATGAGGGCAATCTTAAGTTGGTCCTGGGCACTAAACAAAAAGCAAGCCTCAGCAGCACGAAGGAAAAGAAAGTTGCAAAGACAGCAGCAGTGAGTGAGGCAGAAATGATGGATGTGAGTGTGGAGTCGAGTGGGTATAAGGAGACATCACAAATAACCACTAGGAAAAGAAAAGAAGCAGTGGAGTCCACCAAAGGCACTAAGAAGATTTTAATGTCGGACAATCTGTCCAAAAAACAAATTGTGTCAGTTAGAAAGAGGAATATTGCAGATAAGAAGGTGTGGAGGGTGAAGGAGAGAATGACTCTGACATTTCTGGCATCACCTTCTCAGTGTTTGGTTTGGAGCCTAAAGGGGGATACAGCACAAAGAGCATCAGGAAGTTCTTGGAATACAGTAATTAGAGGGAAGGAGGGGTGTTTAAGTGCAAGACTATTTTCCAGACCTAGATCTCTTTTTGAGCTCAGCAAAAAATATAAAGCACAATGCAGCTAATTTAGGGTTGAACCAAAAGGAGACCACCAGGTTAAAATGCGTAATGAGTCGAGTGCGCAAGACTCTTCAAAATAAGTCCTGATGGATGCTACAGTCAAGCAAGTGAATCTCTTGGTTTTCTGGTGTGTTTTTTGTTTCTTTTCTTGTGTAACTATGACTGAGTTACATGTGGGTACCCTAAATGTGAATGGCCATTGAGGCAATTTAAAGAAGAACTTGGTCTTTTTTATGACAAAAGCACTTAGATGTGGGTTTCCTACAAGAGACCCACTCAGATCTGGATAGTCAGGCTGCCTGGGTGCAGGACTGGAGAGGGACAGGCTTTTTCAGTCATGGCACCAGTGTGAGCGCGGGAGTGGCGGTGCTTATAAGTAAAACCTCCTTGTTAATCACAAAGGAGACTGAGGTTATGGCTGGCAGACTGTTAGTTGTGCAAGCAGAGGATGGCCCCCACTCGTTGGTTTTTATTAATGTTTATGCCCCCAATGGCAGCACTGAATTTACTAATAATGAGATTGTCTTGCTGGGATGGGGGGGGGGGGTTTTAATTGTACAGAGGAATGTCTTATGGATAGAAATGGGGCCGAGCCGCACTTGCGATCAGTCAGGATACTCAAGGAAATCATCGAGGCCTACGACTTGGTTGATGTGTGGCGCTCTCACTTTCCAGCTGACAAACAGTTCACGTGGCTCAAAGGGAGCAAAGGGCACCGCTCAATGGCTTGCTTAGATCACTTTTACAGTCCAAAATGGCACCTCAATTTATTAACTAATACTCTTATCACTCCTGTCACTTTTTCCGATCACTCTCTAGTTTCTGTTACCTTTCTCCTCCCATCTACGCAAAAATTAAAATCTTACTGGCATTTCAACACAATTCTCCTTCAAGACAGTCACTTTGTGGAATGTTTTAATTTCTTTGGAAGCAGTGGAGTTCCACCAAGCTGCAGTTTGGATCCCTGAGACAGAGGTGGGACATGTCCAAGGTGCAGATTCAACAACTCTGTCAACAATACACTGAACACGTCACCAAGGCCTGCATTTTAAAAATGAAGAAACTCAAGGAGGAGATAACAGATACATCAGACTCTGTTACATGGCTACTCTGAGGATCTGCTGTACAACCTCAGCACAAAGAAAACAACACTTCAGGCTTTATTGGAACTTTGAGCTCTTGGAGCTTTAACACGTTCTCGCTTTCAACAACTTAAACCATCTTGATGCACCAACAAAATTTTTCTTTGCTTTGGAGAAAAAGGTGGCCCAAGGTAAAGTTATTCATGTTCTCCATAAAGATACTGGAGAAGAGCTGAGAGAGCCTGAGGACATCCGGGACTTTGCTGTGTCATTTTGAGACTTTGTTTTCAGAGGAGCCGCTCAGTTTCTCTTCTTCGGCCACTTTGTTCAAAGGACTGCCTCACATTTCTGACAATTAAGCCGAGTTTCTGGACAGCAACCTCACTCTTTAAGAACTCACAGTTGCACTCGACAGTCTAAATACTGGAAAAACGCCGGGAATTGACGGCTTACCGGCTGAATTTTATAAACAGTTCTGGCCGTTATTAGGCATGGACTTCTTTGAGGTGATACAGGACAGTTTGCAAGCAGGGGAGCTTCCGGTCAGCTGTCGCTGAGCTGTCATCACTTTTCTACCTAAGAAAGACGACCTCTGCCTTCTGAAGAACTGGTGGCCCGTGAGCTTACTTTGCACTGACTATAAAATCATCTCGAAGGGGTTAGCGATGAGGCTGAGGAAAATGATGGGCAGCATCATCAACCCCTACTAGTCCTACTGCGTACCGAACAGACAAATTCATGACAACATATTTGTGCTGAGGGATGCCATTACTGCATCGAAAGCTTTCAATCTCGATGTTGCCGTTCTATCTTTAGATCAAGAAAACGCTTTTGATCAGGTCGACCACAAACATTTGCTCACAACTTTAAGAGCGTTTGGTTTTGGTTTACATTTTGTAAAGTACGTCAAATTGTTGTATTCCAACGTGTTTGGAGTGTTGAAAATCAATGGAGTGTTAAGCCGGCCATTTGCTGTGATCAGGGGAATTCGTCAGGGGTGTCCTTTGTCGGGAATGTTATACGCCATCTCCATTGAACCTCTTCTTAGGCAGCTTGAGAAACACCTAGAGGGATTCACAATTCCACTGTGTAAAAATCTAACTTTTAAATTTCTGGCCTATGCAGATGACGTTGTGGTGTTTGTGAATTCTGATGAAGACATTTTCTCTGTATGTAAATGTTTAGCATATTTTGAGGGAGCACCTTCTGCAAAAGTTAACTGGGAGAAGGGGAATGCGTATTTATCAGGGGACTGGGCACATCATCCTCCACCAGTCTTACCATCAGGGCTGGGCTGGAATAGGAAAGTTTTCCATTACCTCGTGGTTGTGCTGTCTGGTAAGGATACTGAAAAGGACAACTGGGAGGGCTTTTTACAACAGATTGACTTACGTTTAAGGAAATGGCAGTGGATTGTGCCTAAAGCTCTCTTTTAGAGGAAGAGTTCTCCTTATTAATAATCTCATTGCCTCCATGCTGTGGCACAGACTGATGAGTGTTCACCCACCATCAGGACTCTTACACTCCATACAAAAATTATTAGTTGACTTTTTTTGGAATGGTCTGCATTGGCTCAAGAAAGGACTCATCTGTTTACCGGTGGAGGAAGGAGGACAAGGCCTGATTGATGTCTGCTATAAGGCGGCTAGTTTCAGATTACTATTTTTGCAGCACCTTTTTTTTCTCTTTAGAATCCCTAATTTGGAAAAGAATAGCTCTTTCATTTTTCCATATGATTGAAAATTTGGGTTTTGATATGCAGTTATTGCTAATGGATCTCACTCCATTACCCAAATTTTACAAGGGAGATTTATTTACTTGGAGCTCCTTTCTTCAGAGAATGCCATCCAAATCCCCTTTACTTTTCAATGAACCCCTTATTTTTAATTCTTTATGTCCACTGCTTTTTAAAATTAGTTTTGTAAAGACTTTGATCGGCGGCACGGTGGCGCAGTGGTAGCGCTGCTGCCTCGCAGTTAGGAGACCCGGGTTCGCTTCCCGGGTCCTCCCTGCGTGGAGTTTGCATGTTCTCCCGTGTCTGCGTGGGTTTCCTCCGGGCGCTCCGGTTTCCTCCCACAATCCAAAGACATGCAGGTTAGGCGGATTGGCGATTCTAAATTGACCCTAGTGTGTGCTTGGTGTGTGGGTGTGTTTGTGTGTGTCCTGTGGTGGGTTGGCACCCTGCCCGGGATTGGTTCCTGCCTTGTGCCCTGTGTTGGCTGGGATTGGCTCCAGCAGACCCCCGTGACCCTGTATTCGGATTCAGCGGGTTAGAAAATGGATGAATGGAAGACTTTGATCAAAAGTGGCATTGTGTTTTGTTCTCAGTTATTGGAGGAGGACAACAAGAGCTTTAAAGATGCCACTGTGTTGGCTTCAAGGCTGGGCATTCGATCAGTAAGAACTGTCAATTATTTATTATCCTTTATGACAAAAGACTTCATCAGGCTAAGAGAAAGTCAGGAGAACTCGACCTCAGTGCATACAAAGATAAAGGAGGAGGAGGCCCCCTTTTCTGATCTGGAGGTGGAACCCAAATTGGACATGAATGGTGTAAGGGAGGACTCGATTTTAAGGCTTGATGAACAGGAAAAGGAATTTTTTCGATCTTTAAAAAAGAAAAGATGTGTATGTATACTGCATCAAGGTTTTCCATTTTTTAAATCTAAAAAACACCATCATGATGCCCTGGACTGAAAAATTAAATGTAAAAGCAGAGGTCAGGCCAGCATGGAGAGAATTTTATAAACTCCCTAATAATAAGAGAGCAGGCGATTTACAATGGAGAACGTACAACGGGTCATTGCAACAAATGTGTTCCTAAATAAAATTCAGAGTAATGTGAGCGATAAATGTGCCTTCTGTGGGGAGAATTGTATGAGACTGCAAACTCTGTTTGTGTATTTTCAGAAAATATGTGAAAATATGTGAAAAATGTACTGTTTCTTTTGATGATCAGAGATTTATTTGGGGCATGAAATATAACAAAACTTCAAAATCAAAAATTTCAACTTTTAAATTATTTACTTGGGCAAGCAGTTAGCCATGATAAAAAGCCGTAATAATAAACAGAGTGGTACATTACCAGATGATGTACTATTTATTTTCCAATTTTATGTAATTTTGAGAATTAAGCTCGAATTTACGTATTATAAAACAATGTGCAATATCGAAGAATTTGAAAAAGTGTGGCGAGTGAAGAGGGTGCTGCGCTCCATTGAGGAGGGGCAACTAAAAATCAATTTGGGATAACGAAGAAGAGCTAATGTGCGATTATTATGTTAAATGTTAGAAGGATCAGCTGGAGTACTGAATACTTAGTACAGACTTGTGTATTTGACTTAATGTGTGGGGTTGGAGGCGTGGACCAGGGAGCAGTGGAGGAGTAATGTCATTGTTATTTTTCTGGAGAAATTGTTATTTGTATTGATGTGTTCATGTCTTCCATTATTGTGCAAAATAAAGTTTATATTAAAAATAAAAAACATCTATCTATCTATCTATCTATCTATCTATCATATAGTGCCTTTCACATCTATCTATCTATCTTTCTATTATACCAGACATGTCAAACTCACTACCATTGGTGGGCCACTTCGACTGCCATACATGTGTCAGCGGGCCACACTGTAACAAATACTATTATACTAAGTTACTGTAGCTTTCTTTCCAATACTGAAAACTTCTAACACTTAAAGTTTAAAGAAAAGCAATTTATTTCCATACAATCTCCATAAAACAGCGTACAATTAGAGTCTTAGCCTCTTAACTAGGTCCTTATATAGGAGTCTTAGAGATCTGAGATCTATTTCTTTTGTTCCGGCACTTGGCATCTCTTGTTAGTAACCAGTTCATCAATATCAGGCTTGAAATCTTGTGCAGCTGCAACTTTTATGAGGGATGAAAGGTGCTCGACAGTAAGTCTTGAGTGAGGTGGGATTTTGGTAGCTTTCATTAACAAAAACAATTTCTCACAAAGGTAAGTGCTTCCGAACATTGACAGTACTCTCGATGCCAACTTATGGATCTGCACATACGAGGGTGGCAGGTAAGCATACAAGCCTGGCACACCAACTTTGTTGTATTTTGCCTTCAGAATAGAATCTGACTGCAGTTCAATCAATTCCATTTGGATATTCTCAGGCGTATTCTCAACGTTGTAAGAGTATGGTGACGTAAAAGTCCTGTTCGTGTGAACTGAAATCATGAAAACGCTTACTGAATTCATTGCTCAGTAATTCAAGTTGTAAAAGAAATCCTCCAAAAATCTAATTTCACTTTACTAAGTTTACTTCAAAGTTTATATTGTAAAATAAGCCGATATGCAAAAAGCCCCCTGAACTACACTACTTTTACAAACTCAAAATCATAAAAATTTGTTAATAAATAACTCACCAACTTCTCACGTTCACTTCAGATCTTCAGCTGTAGTCTGCACTAACTGTTCGTTACAATACTCGCACAAAATTACATAAAACTAGAGCAAAAAAACATGAAAATATCCATCCATCCATCCTCTTCCGCTTATCCAAGATTGGGTCGCGGGGGCAGCAGCTTGACCAGAGATGCCCAGACTTCCCTCTCCCCAGCCACTTCTACTAGCTCTTCCGGGGGAATCCCGAGGCGTTCCCAGGCCAACCAAGAGACATAGTCCCTCCAACATGTCCTGGTTCTTCCCCGGGGCATCCTCTCAGTTGGACGTGCCTGGAACACCTCACCAGGGAGGCGTCCAGGAGGTATCCTGATCAGATGTCCAAGCCACCTCAACTGACTCCTCTCAATGTGGAGGAGCAGCGGCTTTACTCTGAGCCCTTCCCGGATGACTGAGCTTCTCACCCTATCTTTAAGTGAAAGCCCAGACACCCTGCGGAGGAAACTCATTTCAGCCGCTTATATTCGCGATCCCATTCTTTTCGTCACTACCCACAGCTCATGATCATAGGTGAGGGTAGGAACGTAGATCGACCAGTAAATTGAGAGCTTTGCCTTACAGCTCAGCTCCTTTTTCACCATGACAGACTGATGCAGAGCCTGCATTACTGCAGACGCCGCACCAATCCTCCTCTCAATCTCTCGCTCCATTATGTGAAAATATGCGAGCTATTACTACTTGTGATGGTCAGTTCTGCCCATTTGCCAGTCTCAGCTGCCCAGCCAGTAGTGTAGCCTGCCAGGCTGCTACAGCCTAGCACTTCAGTTGCACCGTTGCAGCTCATTAACTTTGGTCAAGGCCTTGGTGGGGCAGTGTCATGTCTAGGGTATCAAGGAGCTGACACCGCAGCTGCAACTATACTAGCAAATTACATTTCCGGTACCATAATGCCATGTGAAAACACGCTTTTGTCAGAAGGCGGAAGTAAGAAAAGTCACTAAGTAACGCCGAAAATGCAGAATGATTCAATCACAAATGATAGTAATCATTTTGTACAAGTTTAGTGCTAACTAGGATCTCTCATGTGGGCCGCACAGATTTCTGTTGCGGGCCGCGTGTTTGACATGCCTGTATTATACAGTGACTTTCATATCTATCTACTGTATTATGTAGTGCCATTTTATCTATCTATCTATCTATCATATAGTGCCTTTCACATCTATCTATCTATCTATAATGCTTTTATGTAAGTATACAGAATCTGAATGTAAAGAACAATTTGCATTTTTTAAGAAAGTGATGCTAAGGTTCTAATCAGTAGATGTGTTTTTATAGCAGAAATAACTATGAGTACATTATTTTGAAAAGATTACATGTACTGTAAAAAGATTTTATTTTTCAGCTTTGTGATAAACTGACATACAGTGTGGTGTAGTGTAGTTTAGGCTTTGGACTTGCGGTTGTGGGTTCAAATCCTGCTATTGACACTGTGTCACTGTTATGGTGTATAAAATCTGTACATTTTGGTTTCCATTATATTTTGTTTGAGACAAGACAACAGATGAACTAAGACAAATTAAAGCAGGTTTTCTTCCCTTACACCTTACTTTTATAACACTTGTTCATAGTTTAGTGCTAATTTGGTTTACAGCCTGGGAAAGGATGCTCAGCTGATACCTCAGGCTATTGATTACTTAATGGAATGGACATCTGGAACAACAGTTTTGTTTACAGCCTGGGACAGGAAGAACTACTGACACCTCGGAGTACATCAAAGGTTTTGTTGTTTGGGAAAACGGACAGTGAATTAATTCATCAATCATTCTGACAGCCAGCCAATCAGGTGAATGTGTTATGAAACCAAGGCATGACATTTCATAATAAATATGCCTTGGTTTGAGAAGCAAAGAAGAAGAAAGTACAGAAGAAGAAGAAGAGGAACGGACGAAGATGGCACTGGTTGTCAGAAAGGCATCATGAACATCGATTGCTAAATCAAATGTCTCCCTGGGACATTCATCCTTGTCATCTGTAACTTTTTTGTAAGCTTTTTCTAAAGACTATATATATTCAGACTTTCCTATCAGTACCAATTTTCTATTATTCTTTGTTCCAGTAGTATTATTATTATTCTTGTAATAAATACCATGCTGCCTTTAACTTCCTATGCTTTGTCTTAATGTCTAGAGTGATTAAAGTAATAAGTTAGATTTCTTTGAGCACCTGGTGACAGCCGGATTTTTGCCATTATTTCTGTGCTGCGAGGTTTATAAGGCTGAGAGTGAGAGTGCTACTCAATAGTTAGGGACAGTACGATAAAGAAGGTGTTCTTGGCTGATAAATGACCTATAGTCAAGAGTGCTTAGTCTTTGTATGTTTAAATGTATTCTTGTAGACCAAAAGTAATATTTAGGTCTGAGAATTCACTAAAACATTGTATGTTGTTCATGCCGAAAATAAGTAAGTCTCTTGAACTGCTGAATGACAGGCTGTTATTCCTAAAGCACTTGTGTGGTTTAAAATGCTAAGGGTTAATCAGCGTGTGTGTGTCATTCATGGGGCACTGTTGTGGTTAGTGTCTGTGTGTGTGTGTTTATCTATGTATGTGTGTGTTCATCTTAAAGTGCAACAGCAGACCAACCCGATAATGAACTTGACGAGAACATTTACCCTTGAGAAAACAGGTAAAGGGTAAGTAGAGGGAAATACTACGATAATACAGTCATTTAACCTGCCTGTGCTCCACTTGCAAAAACGCAAGAAATTGAACCAATTATTTCTCACATTTTGCAAGTCACCTTGGACAAAGTCATCAGGCAAATAAAAAATAATAATAAAATTGCTAAATGTAACCTTTGTAGAATCTGTAAGATGATACTGTAAAGGTACTTCTCCATTTTTTGAATATGCGCATTTAAAATGGTAGATTTTTAAGAGTCGGATACAGCACCATCCCAGCTCTTCAAGTTTGCACAGCATCTACAAAAAGCTGAATTCACATTTCATCAGCAGTTTAAATCAGCCATACTGTCTGTTCCATCCGCCTGTACATGTAAAGAATTCCTTTACTCCAGTGAGGCTATTTCAGTTCTGACCACTAGAGGGAAGCATCGGCCCAGTTAAATGGCAGCACCGAGGTTGTTCCGTAGTTATGCAACAGCTGGAAAGGAGACAGCTTTCCTTTGTAGTGTTCTAATGATCATTTGTATTTTGATTCACTATTAACAGCTCTTCAGGTTTGCATCTTTTTTACTCTCAATGCCATGATTTGTATTTTTATTGTGTCCCACTTTAAGTACAAATGCTTTTGACAGATTGTGCATAAAGAATAATAATTTTTCAGTCAAATCATTGTGAACAAAACACTTAAATATGAAGTATTGTCTACTTGTTCTTTTCAATACTGAAATATATAAATGAATGCCATTAGCAAGATTATTGTGGGTCTTAGAAGCATAAAATGAAAAATTGCATACAATCTGTACTTTATGGGCATTATATTATGAATACTAAAAGCTGGCCATTTTCAAGGATATGTTTTTCAGAAATTTTATTTGAAATGATTTATCAGGGGAAACAAACAGAACAGGTGAAAGAGTGGCTGATGCCTTGGGTGACATATTGTACCAGCTCATGAAACTAATAGCAACAAAATAAATATTTACCTAGTGTTGCATATTGTTAATAAAAAAGAAATAAAGGAACCATGCTATGCATACTTCTATTTACAGAACATAATACGGCATTCTCAGCCCTGCCTTATCTAATTGGGGGGGTCTATCTCAGTAGTGCTTGGCACAAGGCAAGAACCAGCCCTGGACAGAGCACAAGCCCATTATAGGGCCCCACGAAACACACACACACACTTTCACAAACAGCTAGTTTGAAATTCTCAATTAAAATGTCCTGCATGTCTTTGGTGAGGAAGACCTGCAGGAAGAGAGTGCAGATTTCACATGGAAAATGACTGAATTCAGCAATTAAACCCAGGATATTCTTGAGAGAGCAGTGATACCTACTGCACCATCATGCCATCTTATTTATAGACTGGACCAGCATGTGGAGTCAGACAATCATCTCAGGTGTGCTTGGGTTAGTGTTGAATGTTCATGCAACAATTTACAGTATATTTTGCACCATTTTGAAATATGAATACAAATAATGAAAGTTAAGTATGAACCATACGAGTTACATACATGTCAAGTGCCAAACATACATACTCAATTTATTTCAATATTTGAAAAAATGTTTTCATATTAAGCCAGCATAGTGGCACAGCTGCAGTTCTGCTGACCCGCATTAAAGTAGGCCAAGGTTCCAGTCCCGGGTGGTCCCTTCATGTAGTTTGCATAGATTTCTTTCGATTGGGTGCTCCAAAGACATGCAGGTTAGGTGATGGCCCTGCTCTGTGTGTGTATATGTGTGTGTGTGTGTGAGTATAGACTGGGTTCACCCAGAGATGGAATGGTGACCTGTCCAGAATTGTTCCTGCAACTCTACTCAGGATGGACCAGGTTAGGAGATGAATGGATTTTCATTTTAAAAGTCTCAGATGTCCTGTGGTGGGTCAGCGCCCTGCCCGGAATTGGTTCCTGCCTTGCGCCCTGTGTTGGCTGGGATTGGCTCCAGCAGACCCCTGTGATCCTGTGTTCGGATTCAACGAGTTGGAAAATGGATGGATGGAAGTCTAAGATGCCTTAAAACTGCAAATCGCTGCACTGCAAGCACCTGAGCATCAAAATGCTGCTTATGCATTTCAGAACTACATTTCAGTAACTCATACTCATACTGTCATACTCTTCCTGATGGTCACATATGGTGTTGTGTATATATTGATCGCTGTGTTCTAAAAACTTTGTGCATTTCTGGTACTGTACGTTGTTAAGGTGTCAGGCACAAAGTCTGTAAAATGTCTTTTTAATTTGGAATGTTTGTGTTTAGTGTGTTTAGCTTGAAACTGCCAAGTCACTTAGAGGAGCGTGTGGGACGAGCAAAAGAGCCAAGTATTGTTCTGCATTCAGTTTCACAACCACAAAACTTAATAAAAATATATATTTGGGTCAATCAGAAGTTAAGCATTAATACCTTTGCATTGTTTTCAATGCCTATTTTGGGTTTTGATTAGTTTTAGTTAGTCAGTCATTATTCAACCCGCTATATCCTAACATAGGGTCATGGGGGTCTGCTGGAGCCAATCCAAGCCAACACAGGGCGCAAGGCAGGAACAAATCCCCGGGCAGAGCACCAGCCCACCGCAGGGCACACACACTAAGTACACACACTAGGGGAAATTTAGGACCACCAATGCACCTAACCTGCATGTCTTTGGACTGTGGGAGGAAACCCATGCAGACACGGGGAGAACATGGAAACTCTACGCAGGGAGGACCCGGGAAGTGAACACTGGTCTCCTAACTGTGAGGCAGCAGTGCTACCACTGTGCCACCATGCTACCCCTGATTAGTTTTAATTCTTTTATTAATTTTTTTAATTAAGAACAATATTTATTATTTTGCCCTTTGTTCCAAGATTGTACTACACCATGGGAGTTTTTTATTAAAAACTCTGTATTGTCATACATGTTGTATGTGGACCACGTGTATACCTAGTAAAGATATACTCAATATAGGGAGTCAGCAATAAAATGTGCCTTGCCTCAGGACAGCATTATTTAACGTACCAGCCCTGTTACAGAACATACTAGTGAATACAACTAGCGGGACAATGGCTGCTGGAATTTAAACTGAAAGCAATACACATGGATTTGGTTAATTTAGAGCTACCAATCAAGTGGAGGAGCAGTGTGTTTATATCCGTGTAAAGGAAGAACGGCAATATTAAGGATTGTGGTAAATATATGAGGATAAAGCTGATGTCACACACAATGACAATTTGGGAATGGTTATAGAGAGAAGGCTTATGGAAGACACCACAATAGGGGAGGAGCAGTTTAGTTTTATGCTAGGAAAGGAAGAACTGATGCACTTTTTGCATTAGATAGATAGTTAGATAGATAGATACTTTATTAATCCCAAAGGGAAATTTACATACAGCTTGCATACTGATAAAAAAATATTAAATTAAGACAGATGACAGAGAAGTTTTGAGAAAAACAGGAAGGATTGCATATGCCATTAATTAATTTGGACAAAGATTATGCTAGAGTTGCCTCGCAGTTAGGAGACCCGGGTTCGCTTCCCGGGTCCTCCCTGCGTGGAGTTTGCATGTTCTCCCCGTGTCTGCGTGGGTTTCCTCCGGGTGCTCCGGTTTCCTCCCACAGTCCAAAGACATGCCGGTTAGGTGGATTGGCGGTTCTAAATTGGCCCTAGTGTGTGCTTGGTGTGTGGGTGTGTTTGTGTGTGTCCTGCGGTGGGTTGGCACC
Organism: Polypterus senegalus; assembly: GCF_016835505.1. Taxonomy (NCBI): domain Eukaryota; kingdom Metazoa; phylum Chordata; class Cladistia; order Polypteriformes; family Polypteridae; genus Polypterus; species Polypterus senegalus. Next base: position 115,916,464 of record NC_053167.1, on the reverse strand, counting down.
CTGCCCAGGATTGGTTCCTGCCTTGTGCCCTGTGTTGGCTGGGATTGGCTCCAGCAGACCCCCGTGACCCTGTATTTGGATTCAGCGGGTTAGTAAATGGATGGATGGATTATGCTAGAGTGCCATGTCAAAAGGTCTGGAAGTGCATGAGAGAGAAAGGAGCACCAGAGACGTATGACAGGATAGTCCTGTGTATGTGTATGACGGAGTGAGGACTTGGGGTTAAAAGCAGTGTTGGGGTAACTGACAAGATTCCAGTTCGAGAAGATCTGCACCAGGGATCATCTTTAAGTCATTTCCTCTTTGATCTAGATATGGACGCGTGAAGTTATGGGATAAAAGACCAATCCCCAAGTATATGCTTTTTGCTGATGATATTGTGTGGTGTAGTAAAAGAAAAGGGTTAGTGGAGAGGAAATTAGAAGAACAGACAAGGGCTCTGGAAGACAGAGGACTGAAGATAAATAGAAAGAAGAGAGAATATATTAGGCTTAATAATGATTAGGATTCAGAAGTTAGTCTGTATGGAGAGCTATTAAAAAGAGTGAATACATTTAAAAATCTGGGATCAAAGGTAGCCCAAGATGGAGAATTAGATGCACAGATAACCCATAGAGTGAAGTGTGGATGGAACAATTGGAAGAGGTTTTAGGAGTATTGTGTGATATAAGAAATTAAGGCAAAGGTTAAAGTTAAGGTTTATAAGACAGTGGTAAGACTAGCAGGACAAGCAGTTAGATTTGTCAAAAAGGAGAATGTTGAGATTATGTGTGGAGTTAGAAAAAAGGACAGATTAAGAAATGAGACAATCAGAGGTACAACAAAAGTGGGAAAGATATGTAAGAAAGTAGGCTGAGGTAGTATGGACATGTGATGAGGAGAGACAATGAATACGTGGGCATAAGAGTGATGGGAATGGAAGTGCGGGGGAAGAGAAATTAAGGGATAAATTAAAAGAAGATTTGAAGGAAAAGGGCTTGACTGGTGAGGAGGTGCAGGACCAAGGTGTATGGAGGAGGATGATCAACCACATCGACCCCACATAGAAGTGGGAAAAGAAGAAAAAAAGAAGAGATGATGATGATGAAGAAGAGGAGCTACTAATCAATCTAATTTACATGTCTTTGAAGGTATTTTATTATAAATCTTGTGTTGCAATAAATACTGAGTGTGGACCATGTGTATACCCAGTAAGGGTATCCTGTATATTGGAAGGTGAAAGAAATGTGCCTTGCCTCAGGCAGTATTATTTAACATGGCAGCCCTGTTGCAGAACATACTTAATCCAGCTAGTGTAGCAATAGCCACTGGAATCTGAACTGAAAGCAATTCACATGAATTTGGCTTAGTTAGAGATACTAATCAACTCAAACTTCATGTCTTCTTGATTGAATTCCACACAGACACCATTCACTGAACTTAGTTTCCAGGTGCTGTAAGGCAGGGACTGTATTTTGTGCCACTCATAATCTCATAAGAAAACATCATAACTCCGTATTTACTGCCTCCAAAAATTTTGTAGCTTTCTGCATCAGTGTCCTGGGTATGACGTTAATCTGCACCCAGCCCTGCAAGTAGGCCCTCCAACCAGCAGGAAAAATTTGGGGGTTGGTGGCAGGATTGGCAAACCAGCCACCATAAAAAACCTCACACTGTTCCACTTCATCTGAACTAGTGTGGTGCTGAGGTGTCACCCACTGCATGGAGGCACTCGGGTCTTAATCTGGGATCCTGAGTTGGTTTGTCATGCCGTGGGTGCAGCAATGTGCTATATCAGAGCGTGCTCCTAACCTCTCTCTCTCTCTCGCTCTGTATCTGCATCAAGGCATGACCGTATTTCATACCTCAGCCTGATGACAAACAATGCAAAAAAAAAGTGAATACTGTAGTTAATTTGCCTGGCAAGCAAAAAAATATTTCATAAGATTGCCACCGAGATAGTTGGCTGCTTTTAGACTCTCAGGTTATATACACTTGGACAAGACATGTGAACTTGTGCTCCGCTCCTTGGTTTTGCTGTACAGTGTCATACATGTGCACCAGAGGGTAATCTTTCAGGTTTGCCTAACGGATGTAGTACCACCCAGGGTGCTGTCATTGATGGTCTTGTCAGCTTCAAGAAAACGTCTCTCAAGGGCAACGGAGCCAAGGAAGTCCTGCCTCTTCCTGTCTGCCAGGTATAAAAGCATTAAACTCTGGGAAAGTGGTGTCTCATTTTGGTGCTGACCTTACTAATGTGCATGCAGATCCAGACCACAGCTTGCTGCCAAGCGGTTCCCATAGAGAAAGTTGTCCCTCACAAAAAGCGAAATCAAACGCATCTTTTTTGCTGTTTTTCTTGATTTTTATTAGAATTAAAAGGGGTTTTGTCCAGTTGACACCCCAAGCATTTGGCTTTTGCCCAGCCTCTTCATTCGTCCCAGTACAACAGTAACACTAAACTCAGAGCTGAGGGACTGCTTAGTAATTTATATTTTCTAAAGTAAGGTATTAAATCATTTGGGGTTTTTTTTTGTGAAATCTGGGATATTCTTAAAGTTGTTACATGCATTATTACACTGTACTGTATATGTGTGCTGACTTTACTGACAATTGCAATAAAATAATTTGATTGTGATTGTGACATATGGCAATAAATCAACAAAATAGTGGGAACATGAAGATTAATGATTTGGTGCATATACTTATTCAGTTTCTAAAAACTAACTTTAAACTGACTGTAGCTGCATATTTACTATTTGTTAATAAATTGCAAAATTTACAAACACAGATAATCAGATCTGAAGGCTAAAAAAGTTTTGCTATGCTTTATTTACTTTGCTGCAGTTGCTTAAAATGTTAATCATTTACTGTATTTATAAAGACAATAAGAGGGCTGGTTTAGCTGGAGAAACATGCTTGTGTTTAACCCCTTATATAACAGAACGGACAGACCAAAACAGATACAGTATATGAAAAGTATGGGAACAAGAATTTAATGTTTTAAGATCAAATGCATTTTCTGTGTGTTTATCTAAAATTAAAGGCCATGCCAATGATTAAAAACAGAGTCATCTTTTAACCTTAGCACAACATCCGAGTTCCAAATATAGTTTTGCCATTTTCTTATTTGGATGTCACTATTTTAAAAAGCAAAGGCTTTATTAACAATGACTCATCCTTACATAACAATTACAGGTTAGATTACAACATTTGCAGAATCATTCAGCAATGGAGTAATGAATTTACAATAAGCTTACTTGGCTCTTAGCAGGTCCTGATCTTTCAAAGCTGAACCCTGAAGATAAATAACTCTTTGTGACCACATTGGAATCTGTAGAACTCGACGAACCTGACTGTCCATTTCAGTTGGACATAGTATCACGACATAATAATCCTAGAAATTGCAACAAAACGTTAGCACGCCACAATCTGGAAGTTAAACTGGTACCCTAAATGAGCATTGGCATTCCTCTTCAAAGAGTTTGCTTATTTTAATTGCATGTAAATAATTCTTCTTGATAGCACCCACAGCAATGGCATGGTGGCACAGTGGTTAGAGCGGCTGTCTGGCAGCCCCAAAATAGAGGATTTGCATTTTGGTCCATATGCTTCCTACTCAGTGTCTATAAAAAGTATTCACTAGGACTACTTTCCTGTGTAGTTCCTAGCTGGTGGAACGAGCTGCCCACCTCCATCTGCACTGCTGACTCCCTCCATGTATTTAAGAGGCAACTAAAAACCCATGTTTTACGAATATTTATCTAATTGATGGGGGAAAAAGAAAAACCTTTGCTCTGTGATATGGAGCCCCATAGGTGTCAGGCAAAAAAAAAATCCAGTTCATAATTTGTGTTTCTCGATTATGTTTACCTCCTTTGGAAGTTGCTTTGGATAAAAGCATCTGCCAAGCAAATAAATGTAAATATAAATAATTAACAAAATAAGAAGAACTTCCAAAGGGTTGGATAATTTTTATAGGCATGAAGTTTTCAAGTTCTTCTCATCTCTGTGTTTTTATGTTTGTTTTCCTAGTTTGACATACATTTCCAATTAATTTGTGGCTCTAAAGGTTTAAGTATTAGTGTTGTTAATGTCAGACTGGCACCTTGTCCATCTTTAATTCCTGTTTTGCATCCACTGATCCTGATATGAGAACTTGGTGCTGGAGACCCTGAATTCTGTAAGTGCGATACAAAATGCATACACATATTTGACATTTTTACTGAAGATATTACAATCTCTGTACCCAGCAATCCCCAAAATTAAGGAAATATATTTTGTTCACAAAAACACTGAAATCAAAGATGTATCAATAGGGAGCTCAAGTCGATTGTTTAATGGAGTGAAGACAACAATTGACATTTCCATTTCACAGTTCAGTTTTGAATCGCCTTGCCGTATGTAATTATTTATATTCACTGATGTCTCAACTTCAGGGCTGCAGCATGTTATTCAAATGCACATTTGCTATCCTTTCCTACATGGTGTCACAACAAGCTCACTAGGGCGAGAACAGTCAATTGTCATTATTACAACACCAGTAACGGCGTACCACACGATAACGTGCAGTGAATACATTTGACTTGAGCATTCCTAGTTTTCATCCTCTTTCTCTGTACGTTTGTCATTCGTTTGCTCAGAGGTTGATGCACTTGCTGCTTCTCTTCTTCCATCGCCATCTTTTCGTGTTAAAACTGATTAAGTCAGTGTTTGTGTTGGAATTACTTGGTACGTTTTCTTTAGTTTTTCACTTAAGCTGGCACTTAAGTCTTCAATCTGCCTCAAGAATGATTTAAAATATCAAGAGGTAGGGGAAGTGACGGCAAAGGTGGCAGGGATGAGAATGACACCCGTATGCAAGCACCGCCTGGCTGCTCTGCTGGCCGCTGCCAAGAGTTGATTCTACAATAAAATGAAATAAAAATAAAAAGAGGAATAACCTTGGAGGTCAATCATCACCCTGAAAGCGGATAGTAGACATCACACAGTATATGTGTACCAAATTTCATGTCAATAGATCAAGCGGTTTGCGAGCTACAGGTGATTTAAAATCCTGGACAGACAAATGGACAGCCATGGTAGCGTATTATAAATGAAGATTTAACAACAAAAGAGTAAATTCTAAAATAATCGTTCATTGCCAATCAACTTTATTCCAAGCACAGAAATGCAGACATTTCTAGTTTATTCTAACAGCACTAGGCAAAAACCCCAAAAGGACAAGACAAAGGCTCATTGGAGAGCATCCTCACATAAACACTAAATTAGAATCACAAATGAGCTGAAACTGCTCATCACTGGGATGCAGGGAGAATCGGAGAAAATCCACCCAAACTCATCAAAGTCTGTGCTCAGGTCAAGATTTAAAAGAATAACTCCAGAGGTATGGGAGAGCAACACTAACTACTACACCACCATGCACTCCTATTTTAAAACATAACATTCTCATACTCCGTAACCTAATTCATGGTAACAAGGGGCCAGAACTAACCCCACATGAGAGGAATCAGCTTTGGACAAGATGCCAGTACATCTCATGGCCAAATACAAACTCATATATAGCTGCTTTAGAATTGCTTATTAACTTATACCTCACAACTGTATAACAAAATGGAGGAAAGCTGTGCCACTGAAGAAAATTCCACACCCACCTGGGGGCACGGGGGAGCAAACAAACTCAGCACTGACAGTGTCCAGGGTATGATTTAAGGAAAGGATTCTGGAGCTACAAGTCAGTAGTTCTAAGCCTTATGCCATCATGCCATCCCAAATTAAAGTAAGTTTGTCTATAAAATATTTTGTAAATTTAATTTTTACATATTATCATCTAGGTTGGACTTATTTAAAATTCTTTTAGATATTAAAGGTCAGCAGCATTACCTGTAATCGAGGATGGGCATAAAATTCATTAAGAAAGTCCATAAGCAGGTCAATTTTCAGGGAGCTCACGCACAGTACAACATGCTTCTCAGTCTGAGCTCTGTGACGGCTATAATTCCCACCAGATTTCTGTCTCTCCATCCATAAATATGCCAGTTGTTCAAACTAGAAAACATCAAGTTTGCTTTAATCTTACTAATTTACAATAACAAAGTTAAATCAAAACTAGACTTATTTTCTAATTAAAATTTGTTGATACAAATCATTACTTCCTATCAAGCTAAAAATGAACTTCAAAGCATATGTCGGCAACATTCTTCCAGTGAGAAAAATGTATTGTGCAATAGTATGATTTCAAATTTTTAAGTGCATTCTTTCAGATGAAAGAAAAATTAGTTTCTTTGTACCTGAATAGGTAAAACTACCAGAGCCACGCAGATCATAATAACCACCAAAAGCTTGGAAGGCCAGATCTTAGGAGTAACATCCCCGAAGCCAACAGTCGAGAACGTCACAATGCAGAAGTACAAGGAGTCAAACAGAGTCAAGTTGTTTCCTGCTCGTTCCAAATGCTGTATCCCACATATACTGAAGAAAGAAAGAAAGAAAGGAAGATTTATAGTGTCATTATTGTCCTGTGTATAGAATACAGTGAAATTCATTCATGTCCTAATCAACCTTCTGCATGTAATGAAACTATTTATAAACACATAAATTAATACAAAATAACATTAGTCATTCCATGTAAAGTATTTAGAGTTATAGAGTCTTGTAAAAGAAACATTTACAATATCTACACTACATAAAGTATATTAATGTTAAGTATAACCAGCAGTGTAAAGAATAACAGCATATAATCTATTAAAATACTGTAAATGATTAACCAAAAAAAGATAAAAAAATAATATATATGTATACAGTAGAACACAATTATATTCAATAAAAATAAATGAACCTAGTAAACAAAGGCAAATGGAAAAAGTAAATTGGCAAAAATATACAAATATTTACACACACAAACACAAACATGTATAAACACATCAGAAAACATGAATATTCAATGAAAATAAATAAAAATAGTAAATAAGGATGAAATAAAACAGTAAATGTTTTGCATTTTTTTCTTTCACTTTACCCTTGCTTAATGTTTTTAATCTAGAGTTCTGTTTTGAGGTAATGTTGCCCTTTTGTTAATTCTTTACGTAAGCATTGTAATTCAACCCCTGATCATTTTATAATTGCCCTCAGGTGCTTTATTTGGGTCTTGTTACAACACCTGAGGTCTTTGCACCCCTCTCTGAAAATTGTTCTAAATTATTTTAGTGTTTGTGCAGGTACTTTGTTCAAGGGTTTCCAAAATTCGGCAGCTTCATCTCATTTCATAGGTTCAGGTAGTAAATGTGATTTGTATGCAAATAATTCCACAAACTTTGCTTCAAAACATTTACTTAAATTTAAAGTTCCTATCCTATACTTACTGGGCATATGGACATATATCAGGACATATTGTCTTTTTTAATAGAATATTACTTAATCAAAAACTATAAACAAGCTTTCCGATACATGGACATATGGTCAGAAAACCGCATGCCATTGTATCCTTCTGTTTGCAAGCAAATCTAACAGTATTTCCGTAAGCGGCTAACTGCTATGAACAGAAATAGCTGAGGAACTTCTTCTCCATGTTACTTTACAGGTGGTGAAAGACTATACCATTTTCTAAATAACTATGTGAAACTTCAAATTAAACAAATACTTATGTGGATTTTAACTTTAACATTACCTTTTTAATATTGGCTATTACACTTGGAAAGTATTTTGATAATTTGAGATTCATTGTTTGGTTTTTGACTTTTGTTTTGGTTATTTAATTTCTGGTCTTATATTTTAAACTGGGTCAGTTGTTTTTGGCTTTTGGTTGGTGTTTTAATTTTTTTAATATTTTATATTTTTTCTTTGTACTTTTTGACCTTATTTTGTATTTTGCTATTCTTTTTTTGATTATTTTAAATTTGGTACTTTCTGTTTTGTTTCATTTGTTTAAAATAATAGATTTTTTTCTTTTTAGGAAAGTGTGAATTTTGTATTTTAATTTTAAAGTTTTCCCTTTTATTGATTCATTTGTTAATGGTTCTATTGTTTTGACTCTATAGATCCCTGCTTCTTTTGGATTGCTTTTTCTTAATGAAATATATTTCTCTCATTTTGTGGGAAGTCATAAAAGCAATTCTGTTATGAAACATGCAAATATACCGTTCTTAGTGTGCAAGTTTTTGGATTTCAAAACTGTCTTGATTTTAGGGTTTTGCAATATGTTCATTTTTACTTATTTGGATTTTCTTTGGGTATAAAGATATATTTACAGCTTTATTGTCAGGACCAGTTGTGTATGTTTTGTTTCATTTTTATATGTTTTAACCTTACCATAATCTTAACCTTTAAACTGCCGCAACTGGCTATAATCGGTTATCAATGCAATTTGCCAGCATGCTGGAACTGAGTAAATTCGGTGACATATCTTCGTTGAACATCATAACTGGCTATAGTCGGTTCCCAGTACAATTTGCCAACACACAGGAGCTGAGTATATTTGGCGACATACATTAATTGAACACCGCAACCGGCTATAGTTGGTTGCCGGAGCTGAGTATAGTCAGTGCCGTACATTCGTTGGGCAGCCAGCTCATGACCACTGCCGCCCCCTGCAGCACTGCAGCATCACTGTCCCTGGGATTCAGCCGCTGCACTAGACTAGCCTGCAAGCATCAGCATTGGCCTCTGTGTGCGTGCGTGCAGCCAGTTCAAGCGCAGCTGGCTCTGTGATTTACTGAATTTTATCAAAGGCGTCAGTTGCACCTTGTACATATAATAATAGATTGTTGCAGTAGTTTTTTCATAGTTTTTACAGTTCATTGGCAGATGTATAAAATGATCAGTGTTGCAGTAATTGTGATGCTCTTTGCATGAAAAAAATGTGTTCCATTAAAATTTCACATTTTCTTGGTGAATTGTGATGTTTCCTTGAAAAGTGTAGCAAAAACAGTATTTGGCGCCTGGGGGTGCATTAAACCCCAAGTATGTGGCTGTTTAAGGGTTGACAGGAACCATTAGTGAAGAGGACAACTTGAGTAAGTCACAATCAGAGCTCCCTGTTTTAATTTCCCCTACAACTGCTGTTAGGTGACAGATGTCAAATAACCACTGCATGGCAAATAACCCAGACAGAAGAAGTCAGGAGTAAATGATATGTAAGGCAGAGAGGGCTGGGTAACATGGTCCACTTATTGTCTCCATTCTTCATTATCTTATCCTGGAAAGATATTTTAAATATATCTCTCTGTCCCCCAGGAAAATATGTCACCAGAACATTCAGATTAATTTAGATCAATGGTTGTATCTTACCCTTTGTAAATACTTTGCAGTTGGTTTACCATCTGACCCCATTTGTTACCACCAAATAATCTCAGAACCATCCTCTATACATTTTTAGAACCGTTTCTCTAATTTTGTAATGGTTCTTCATTTACAGTTCTCTCTTTGCATTGCTTATTTCTGTTATCTCTGCTCTCTTACTCAGTTCAGTCCAGCTGACAATATTCTTTCTGAATACCACTGTTTTTAAACTGCTACTAGAAAGTCCCACTTTTTCTGAACTCTTGAAAATCATTTTTCTATAATTTATTTCTTCTTGAACTCTCAACATTGCGGATTAACAAGACATCTGGCTTCACTATCAAGACTAGTCATTTGTAACCATGTTAAAAACAAAGCAAAGGATCCTTGAGAAGCAAACAGGTAGGAGTAAGCAGCTTTTTTCTAATATGCAAGCAGTTGACTGAAGGCATTGGCCAGCAAGAGAGTGATGTGGTTTCATGCTGTCAAGAATCCCTGATATCAACCCTAACAGCCCCATAACAACCAATCAACACTAAAGTCAACAAAAGGAATTCCCCCAGAAGGTATGCCACGGAATAACACAAAAAATAATTAACATAAGTAAATGCGCATTGAAACAAAACATAAACAAAAAAATAAGTGTGACTGTTAAATTCTATTGTCTTTAAAAGGTGATAAGTAAATGGAATGTATTATTAGTAGTAGTATTAAATCCCCCCTCTTAATGCTTAAAATATTTTTTTGATCCTTAGAAAACATTTAGAAAAACTAAACATAAGAGTCATGACAACTTTATTTTGCCCTTTGAATCCTAACTACCCATTCTTGTTTGTCTGGTATTCAGACCCTTTGTTTTTTAACCACAATCTCTTCTTTCTCAGTCATCTCCTGAGGCCTCATATATATAACGCCATGCATAGAATTCACACTAAAACATGGCGTACAGACAAAACTGGAAATGTGCGTATGTACAAAAAATCTAGATGCACAAAACTGTGCATAAGCCAACTCCCATGCATGTTCGCCCCATAAATCCCAGTTAGCATGAAATGTAACGCACGTGTAGGCGCCTGCCACTCCACCCCAACTCCTCCCAGAAATACACCTCTTTGAATATGCAAATCAATATAAATAGCCCCTTACGTTCAACGTTTTGTGACAAGACAATGACAAAAGCACGGGGAAAAAAAACCTTAAGCGAATGTGAAGTGGAGGAACAGCAAAACGTACTTTTGGTAACTTAGGCAGTGGTATGAGCAACAAAAGGAAACTGGTGGAGTGGCACTCAACAGTTCAACTTCAGAAAGTCGCACAGTGCCCAAAATAAAAAAGAAGTGGTTAGATGTCAAAGTCAAGGTGAAAAGGCGAGTCGTAGCCTATTTGACTGTTGGAGTGTCATATGGAAGCTTATTAGGGTAGAAAGAGAAAAGAAAAAAAAAATAGGGTCACAGTGAAAAAAAAAGTTTAAATTTTGACTTTAATCTTGTAGTTAATTTTGTCATTAAAGTAGAACATTGAAAACTTTATCTTAAAATCAAAATTTAATTTACTAGAATTTCTCAAAAACCATTGGAACTAAAGTAGCACGTTAAATTCTTCGTATTCTATGTGTTCCCTCACCCAGTCATTTATCACTATGTGCTTCTTAAATGGGCTTTCTCTTATGCCAACAGGAGCACGCAGGCAGTGATCGCCATACAGAATACATTACATTCATGATATTACAGCTCTCTGAACATTTTAGAATTGTAAGATATATACTTGATATCATTCTCATGATGAAATGCATTAAAGCATGTATTAAACATGTGGGGGCACGGTGGTCAAGTGGTAGCACATTGCTTAATTATTTCATCCATCCAGGGCTGTGCCAGTCGCTGCAAGCATCAAGTGAAAGGTATGAACAACCGATGCACCACCACACTCTCACATGTTTAATTATTAGCAGTATACATTATTTAAATGAAGTTAAAAATGTACCTGTAAAATGTAATAGGCATACTTTAATGGATTTCATCATAAAAATTACATCATGTATATATCCTAGCGTTCTAACAGCACACAGCACCAAGAGGATAGCTCTTGGAAATCTAAATCATCTTAGAAGCCAGTCGTCATCATCTGTAAATACATGCTCTCTTCTATTGAATTGAATTGAATTCCTTTATTGTTATTGTATGGTACAATGAGATTCAATATGCAAATCCTCCATAAACTTATTTTCCTATAAAATGATAAAATAAAAATAAATAATAATGCAATAAAAATGCAATGAAACATAAGTACAATAAACATGCGTACAGTGCAGATAGCGCAAATGGTCAATGAAGTAGCTCAGATTGAGTAATGTTTCACTTGTAGTCAAGTTTACAGTGAGGTAATTGTAATTATAAGTACAAGCCGTTCTACCAGGATCACTTGATGGACTGATTGAGTGCATTTATAGCTCTTGGGATGAAACTGTGAACCTCGAGGTCCATGCAGGAATGGCTCTGAAGCATTTGCCAGGTTGGAGAAGTTCAAAGAGACTGCAGCATGGCTGAGTGGAATCCATGCAGATGCTTGTGGTTTTCCTTAGGAAGCATGTGCTATAAATGCCCTCCAGGGCTGGAAGCTTTATCCCAATAATCCTATGCACTCTCGACACAACCTGCAGTACAGCTTTCCGATCAGCTGCTCTGCAACTATGATACCACACACACATACAATGGGTTAAAGTACTCTGAGTGGTGCTCTGAGAGTAACAACACTAAAGCAGCTATGGTATTTGGAATAGTTTGTTCATTCCGTGCACCATTATATTGTTACAGAATGATTACAATCAAGTGAATGAAATTTGTGATATGCAATTAATTTTTGTGTATTTGATAAATCCCACATCACTGATGTGAATCTGGAAAAAGGGAGACCGCACAGAAACAGTAGCACTACTTTGATGCTGGGTACTGACAGCTTGACAAATTTAGCAGAAAAGTGCGTACACAAGGTGAGAGGCTGCCGTTAGAATGTGTGTGTGGCTCTCTGTTATTATAGATCATGATGTGAGCATGGAAACAGGCATATGCAACATTTTTGTACATATGCATCATTTATACATGAGGCCCCTTGTTTTACAACACTCACAATAATTCTCACACACTCCTTGCGTCCACAACACAGATATGCCTTAAATCTTGGGAGAAATCTCATGTGGGTGGATATTAAACAAACATTGCTAGTGACAGGCCAAGAACAAACTATGTTTTGAATAGTCCTTTAATTTTGGTACATACTCATTGTAAAGCTGACTTGACGCTGGAACTAGTGTTTAGTTGATCTCGTGCTTGTTGGAAAGTACAACTAGGTCTTTGTAAGCCACTTCAAGAATACTTATAATGTCTACTAGTCCAATTCTTCCGTAGTCTTCATTATGGCATCATCAATCAGGAACTACTTAAGAACATTAGGTAGATTGCCCAATTGCAGCTGGAGAGTCTTTTGAGGGTCTTTTTGAACCCTTGCAGATTTTGTTTATTTCTCCATCTTATCTGGAGCTGCTTTTTTTTTTTTTGTCACTCATGGCCATGTGACCTCATCATTGGATTCACCTTTAGAGACTTGAAAAAAATTCAGTCTATAAGGGTTCTACTTTTCTATTAATTACTGTCTATATCTATAATATGGTCTGCGGTGGGCTGGCGCCTTGCCCGGGGTTTGTTTCCTGCCTTGCGCCCTGTGTTGGCTGGGATATGCTCCAGCAGACCCCCGTGACCCTGTAGTTAAGATATAGCAGATTGGATAATGGATGGATAGATGGATCTTTAATATGTAAGTGTGCATTGAATTATTTATTATTTTTATCTAGCTTCATTTTGTTTTTGTTTTCTTATAACTATTTCTTTGACATTTTGTAAAGCACTTTGAGTTTCATCCTGTGTATGAAAATGAAATAAACGTTGTTGTTCATTACATTTTTATACTTCATGTTTTAATTTTTCTAAATATCATTTCAATGTGCCCTAATATAATTGCTTCATAACTGTGTAATTAAGTAGATGATTATGAACAGAATCAAATTCTTGCCATGCACACAGGGCTTACAGATACACCTGTAAGAAAACCGTAATTACAACACAAGTAGAGAAAAATGACACTCTGAATGTAATATGCTAACAGTGAAGTGAAGTAAGTTAAATTAACCTAAAGTCCAAATTACTGTTAGAGGACCGTATTGACATTTAGCTAAGTCAATATGATCTCTGCTCACCCACTCCTACATGCACAGGAATACAGACTGAAAACATACCATAGATAAGAAATATCACTTGCAATTTGCTCACATTATTGATTTTCAATTGTTATCAAGGTTGAAGAGGTGAGATTTACTGAAAGTAAGTGTTTTACTGGAAATGTAGTTTATTCATTCAAAGGTCAACAGATGAAGAGAAATAACTGATATTGTCTGTTTTACTACAGTTTATGTTCAAGAACTAATACTTAAAGTGATGATTATACTTCAAAATGTTTAATAGATCTCATGACAAATGTTGACACACACAGTATAGAATATACATGGGCTTGTTTGTGTTTTTTTATACGTTAACACCTTTAAGGCTATTACATGATAACAGCACCCTGGTAAATGTACACAAAGGAACAGGATTAGGCAAGATATTAGAAAACAGCCCAGGCACAGATGACACATTTAATCCAATGCTAAACTGTAGCCTATTTTGGCACACAAAACGTTTAGACTTTTCTGAGCTACGAGCCTCAACTGTAAACCAGATTCAAATACAAGAAGTATACTGAATGTTAGGCTTATTTCGTATGACCATTTTATTGTCAAAGTCCAGCATATATCATATACACTGGTATATGAAATTTGTCATAGAAATCCTCAATGCTCTTCACTGCCCTGTTCTTGGCTTTCCCACTGGACACTGCTAACTCTTTAATTTCTATCCATGCAAAGATGGGAAAGGTGCCATATAAATAAAATGTATTATTATTACTATTTATTGGGATATATAAAAATAACTTGTCTTTATGTAAATAGTCAATACATAAATATTACATTCATAATGTAGTAGGAGACTCTAATATCTTAACTATCACAGAAGTAGCATCTGTTCTGAATTTGAAGAATTGAATAGAAATAAAAGTAAAACCAAACTGAAAAACAAAAGGAAGACTTAGTCACAATTCTAAGTATTGAATAGAATTTCCTAATCATTTTTCATTGCTGCCATAATCTGTTGCATTGATCTGCTAATTAAGGAAGAAAAACAATGTACTTTGAAATTAACTGCTGCCAGTGAAGTGACACCCATCATTGTGTAAGGCTTAACAAGCAAAAATACAAACACACTGGTTGTTTTCTTATAAAAAAAGGAAGAAAAATGCTCATAAATTAAAGCTAGAATGAAATAACACTAAAATGCCACCATTTCCTGACCGTCCTCCTAAGGTATGCATCTTCAGACAAGTTTATCAGACCTAGAGTTTGTGAAACTGACCAGTAACCCCTGAGCAGTAATCCTGCCAGTGAGCAAAACATAGTGAATTCATAAATTGTTTAGACCCCTTCAATTTCTGCAGTCATTGTTTTATAGATATCATTTTAAATAGATCAATTTGCCATTTTTGCCCATCAGTCTACACACAATCACCCATAATAACAAAGTGAAAAGTTTGAAAAATTAAAAACTCAAAACAAACCTCTCCTCCATATAAGCCAAGATGTAACCCAAAGAGTCATGATGAAATGTCAAGAATTCAGTAACCCACAGTAGTTTGTTTGCTAATTCTTATTCCCAAATCCTTGTACATTTGACTATGCCGACGGACCGGCTTAAATACTGACGCACTTACTGATATCACCGCGATGTAAATTCATGGTTACGCCCTTAGCAACCCCTTGATGCGTCCCAGCAACTGAAGCTCAAAATGGCAATAGAGATCTCAAAACAAAGATGGCGTTGTGGCATATTAAGAAATGATCAAATATTACAAACATAATAAATAAATTATTAGCCAAAGTCAAATAATACACTTTACACAGCAAAGGTTACATATAAAATAAACTATTCATTAGAAAAATGTGTTGAATGAGGAAAAAACTGTAAACAAACTGCAGACTAATTCAAAATTCATGACAATAACATTAAAAACAAATTGTGTTCTTCATCTGCACAAATTGTTTGCAGTATGAGTGCTGCAATTTTGTGTTTTTTTATTTAGTCTGGTTATCAAGCTGTTGCTGCGTAAAGTCAACAGGAAGTGTGTGGTGTGTGACATCATCAGGTCAAAGGTCAAAGCATCATACACATCCTGGGGGGTATTCCAGAAAGCAGGTTATGTGACATACCCGGGTAAGTTTAAGGGTAAGTTAGTGGATAACCTCAACTTTCGGTTCCAAAACGGAGGTAACTTTCTGGGTATGTATGTAACCATAGCAGCTTACTCTCTGAAGATAACCTGCCACCGAGCAGGTTATGTTCCAGGGTAAGTTTGTTTCAGAAGGTTACTGAGCATGGCGTGTCCTTTTGATGATGATCCTGTGGACGTGGAAGCACAAATTATCCGAGGTTTTTTCCGCCGGGAGAGAGTAATAAGACCGCGTATTGATGTCTTTTCATTTCCAAATGATTTTTTAAAAGAGCGTTATCGGTTTTCAAAAGAATCGTTAATTTCCTTGACCCATCTCTTGGCACCGCATATTGCACATGTCACAAACCGCGGGTCTGCGCTTAGCACAGAAAACATTCTGTGCATAGCACTTCGGTTTTTTGCCTCAGGGCATTTTTTGTATAATGTGGGCGATGCAGAGCATGTGGGAAAGGCAACTGTGTGTAGAGCCGTTCGCACAGTATGTCTGGCACTGAAACACTTCTTGCACACGTTTGTACAGTTCCCTGGCCATAAACCTCTGCGTGTAATAAAAGAGGAATTCCACAGAGTGGCAGGTTTGTCCTTTGTAGTAAAATTCATGACGCATATTTAATATGTAGTCATACTATTTATATCTATAGATGTATTCATCCTGCACACACACTTGATACTTCCCTATATGACTTTCTATTTCAGGGTTTCCAAATGTAATTGGGTGCATTGACGGCACCCACATTCCTATTAAAGCTCCTTCAATGAATGAGGGAGACTATGTTAATAGGAAATCTATTCATAGTATCAATGTGCAGTTAAGAACTGGATTTTGTGTTCAATAAAGTTCAATAAAGTCAGCCTGCATAAAAACATTAAGCATGTTGAAGAAGCCTTTAAGTGACAGGGATAGTAATTTATTAAGTCATATAATGAAAACAAATCATAGTGGTAAACTTACATTTCACCATGCTACTTGTGGTGCATGGTGTGTGTGACGTGCCCCTGGAATGCCAGCAACCACTGGTCGCCCTTTATTAAGGGACAGAGCCAGCTCCTCAGATGGGGTGAGGGAGGTGGTGGTGGGCCCCCGCCAGTTAGACGGGCTTCAGCTTGCTTTCTATTAGCTACATGACAGACAGAATATACTAAATCGTGTTTAATCAATAGATCAGTGATCGTGTAATCAACTATTACCTTTTTGCAGTATGTTTTTATGTTTCATTTTGACTTGGCTCAAAGTTCTTCTGCATCCAGACGGATTACACCTTATTAAATAAGAAACCATATATTCCTAGTCAATACACATTGTTATTTTAACCTAAAGAAATGAATGGCAGGAAAAGTGAATGCATTCAAAGTGATTTAACAGTGAAAAGGGTGCGGAAAGGGTGTTTCATTATTTTACAGTATAATAAAAGGGAGGCGATGTCAATTTTGCAATTAAATACACTCACGCATTTACTCTGTCCGTTATTTTTTGCCAAGCCAACTCTCTTTCTTTAGCCGATGCAGCCGTATTACTTTTTTTCATTATGATAGGCTTGAATTCTTCAAACGCCTGCATTAACACCTCCAACTCCACCTCTGTGAAATATGGGCTTTTTTTCTCCTTGATCTTCCGTTTTGACTCGTGAAATCGGCGATCCATTGAAAACGTCTTTATGTATGCACGGTGCACGCGCATTAACTCTGGGTAACCAGTAGGAGGTTGATTGAACTTACTCTTCTCAGGTGTTTTGGAACCGACATACTCATGGTATGCGGGTTTGGGGTAAATCAACCCAGAGGTTATGATTTACCAAATGGTAAGTTAACCAAGCTTTCTGGAATACCCCCCTGGTCATCCAAGTTTGTGGATAATTCAAATAATAAAAATAAAAAAAACTCCCGATTTACTGGCTATGAATTCTCATCCATTATCAACTTTTGTTTCTTCTCATTCTGGCAAAAACATCTTCTCTCTGTATTTTTCATTTTATTTTGGTTTAACGGCTTGTTTAAAAGATTTCTTTTGACTTTGGTGTGTTCTTGACTACAACTCCACCTCCTAATTTGAATGTTAGCTTATAATGTGGTCAACTGGGGCAGTAAGTTCAATAATGTGTTTAAAAAAGGAGGAGAAAAAATAGGTGGCCTCAATCGATAAACTCACTCAAAAGGTTTAAAATTTGTGGAACTGTACTTGCATGGATTTCTAATTGATTCTTCTCAAGAGGAATGAGTATTAAGTAAATCTTTTAAGATTATGATTGGCTACTACTGTCTGTCCACTAGCCAGTGAGAGATAAGTAGGTGTTAAGTCTTTTGTAGAATGTCCTTCAAAAATAAACAAAATATACTTGAAAATAATGATATAAGTGAAACAAAATGGTTCCCTTTATGTAGCACAATTTGAGCAACTTAATTCTGTTCATAAAAGAGAATTTTCTAATTGCTAAATTATCTATTACCAAAATTCCAGTTCTGCATCTGATATAGTTTAGAGCAGACGTCTCCAACCTTTTTCCCCTGAGAGCTACTTTAACAAAATTTAAATTGCTGAGAGCTGCTCCTGTTTTCTAACATTTATTCGCATAGCTTATTTCAACACAGACAAACTGAATAAGCTTGTTTTGCCTGAACATTTTCAAAATGTTGGTGTTCACAACTCACATTTTGCATTAAAATATCACAAAAAATATTTAGTTCACCTGCAAGTGCATTTTGTATGCCTGTATGCATTTTCTAGTGTATCTCACACTATTGAATTAAAACTTGAATGCTGTCAAAACAAAACAGTGCAATTCCAATTCCACAGATATTCCTTATTCATTTGTCATCTTGTTCCATGTCACTGTTTCACTTTATTCACAGGTCCAGTTGCATGTGTGATGTTTTTTAGTTTGTCAGATGACTGGCACTGCATGGAGTCAACAAGAGAGGCAGGTGTCTGGTGGAGTGGAGCCACTGAGGTTTACTCTTATGGAGTCATTTAAATGTTCATCTGTCAGTCTTGTTCTGAACTTTGATTTCATGACATTCATGTCAGACTCCGAGAGGTATGGAGACCCAAACACAGCAGACATTTTCAGAGCTGCTTGGTGAAGATTCTTATAGTTATCTGGCTCTACTAAGCTACAGAAATGCTGAGAATGCTGTTGAGACTGCACATTATTTTGAAGGTTTACTAATATATAATATATAAAATCCAATGTCTCTCTGTCTGTCTGCTTTTCACAAGAGAAATACTTAATGGATTTAGATGGAGCTTATCTCTATAATTTGCTTGAATATTCCAGTTGATTTTGAGACTTCTCTCATTTCGCTATGTATATGCATAGTTCATTTACCATACCGATGTGGCTTCCTCACTCACTCACTCACTCACTCACCAGCTTTGGGGTGTGTTCCTTAACTCTACTTAGCTAGCGAATAATAGAACAATTGAATTCAACTTTGTTTGATATTTAAAATAAAGTGTTACTTAGGTCTTTTTATTATTTATTTTTATAAATTAATTTTATTACAATCCATACAAAGCAATCAAGTTTTTACAAAGAGAAAAATTAAGTTAAGAACAGATCGATCCCCACCCCTGAGAGAGAGAGAGAGCAAGCCAAACGGCGTTAAATTTAAGGCTTGTAAACATACCTAAATTAATAAATTCTCTGTGCTTTATGAACTTATTTTAAAATATTACTGATTAGATCCTGCCATGTTTTGAAAAAGTCTGTATGGATCCTCTAACTGAGTATTTGATTTTTCCAATTTCAAATAATATAACACATCGGTTTCCCACTGACTTAAAAGAGAAGAGTTTGGGTTCTTCCAGTTTATCAGAATGAGTCTGCGTGCCAACAGTGTAGTAAATGCAATCACAATTTGTTTGTCCTTCTCCACTTTAAGCCCCTCTGGAAGAACCCCAAACACAGCTGTTAATGGGTTAGGAGGGATTGTGAGTCCAAGGCTATCTGAAGGTAATTAAAAATTTTGTCCAGAATAATGTTAATTTGGTGCAGGACCAGAACATGTGACCTAGTGAGGCTGGGACTTGGTTGCAACGTTTGCAGGTTGGATCATGCCCTGGAAACATTTTGGAGAGTTTTAGTCGAGACAGATGTGCTCGATATATAATTTTGAGTTGTATAATTGTATGCTTTGCATATGGAGCTCGAGTGAATTCTCTGCATTGCTACTTTCCACTCCTTTTCTGATATATTAATTGAAGATCTTTTCCCAGTGTCCTCTTGGATCTTTGAAAGGAAGGGATTGTAAAATGATTTTATATATTGTAGAGATGGAGTCTAAGTCCTTGAGATTGAGCAATATTTTTTCAGCATGGATGAGGGTGCAAGATGAGGAAAATCTGGAAGGTTCTGTTTAACAAAGTTTCTGATTTGAAGATAGTGAAAGAAATGTGTAGCTGGAATGTTAAATTTGGAATGTAATTGTTCATAGGATGCAAAGACGTTGTCTATATAAAGATCTCTAAGCAAGTTAATTCCAAATTTTTTCCAGATATTAAAAACTGCATATGTTTGTGAAGGTTGAAAGAGGTGGTTCTCTTGCAGGGGTGCCACAGATAGAAGCTTCTCCATTTTAAAATGCTTTCTACATTGGTTCCAGATTCTAAGTGAGTGGAGCACAATTGGGTTATTAGTGTATTGCCGATAACGTGTGTTTATTGGAGCACAGAGCAAGGAATACAAAGAAGTACTGCAGGATTTTACTTCTATTGCGGTCCAAGCCTGTGTATGTTCTTCTATTTGTGTCCAGGTTCTTATCGCCTGTATATTTGCTGCCCAGTAATAAAACTGGAAGTTAGGTAGAGCCATGCCGCCTTCTGCCTTTTGTCTTTGTAAGGTCGCTCTTTTGATGCGTGGATGTTTTGAATTCCAAATAAATGAGGTTATTGTTGAATCTAATTGCCTAAAAATGATTTATTAATGTATATTGGGATGTTTTGAAATAAAAAAGGAGTTTAGGAAGAATATTCATCTTAACAGTGTTAATTCTTCCAGCTAGTGTGAGATGAAGGGTTGACCATCTATGCAAGTCTTGTTTAATTTTTTCCATGCAGACGGCGAAATTTTGTTGATATAGAGCTTTATGTTTACTTGTAATGTTTACCCCTAGGTATTTAAACTGTTCTGCAATGATAAAAGGTAGAGTATCTAATCTAATATTATATGCTTGAGAGTTCACTGGAAAGAGTACACTTTTATTCAGATTAATTCTGAGACCAGAAAGCTTTTGAAATTCTGTGAGTGCTGCTAAGACTGCAGGCACAGAATTTTCTGGGTCTGATATATACAGTACCATGTCATCTGCATATAATGAGATTTTCTGTTCCAGTCCTTCTCTGCTAATCCCCTTTATCTGATCAGTATTTCGACAATGTATTGCCAGTGGTTCAATGGTAATTGCAAACAGCAGCGGTGACAAGGGGCATCCTTGTCTAGTGCCACGTTCTAGTTTAAAGTAGTCTGAGCAAATGTTGTTGATGCAAACTGAAGCTTCTGGGTTAGTATACAGTAATTTAATCCATGCACAAATGTTTGGGCCAAACCCAAACTTCTCCAATATAGTAAAAAGTTATTTCCATTCAATCATGTCGAATGCTTTTTCTGCATCCAATTATAATATTTCTGGGGTGTTTGATTTAGTTGGTGAGTATATTACATTAAACAGGCATCGAAGATTTGAAGATAAGTGCCGGCCCTTAATAAATCCAGTTTGGTCTTGTGATATTACCGAGAGGACCACTTTCTCCATCCTTCTGGCTAAGATTTTAGAGAGTATTTTAACATCGTTATTCAGAAATGAAATTGGTCTGTATGATGCACATTGTAATAAGTCCTTATTTTGTTTTGGAAATAATGTTAATTTGGTGCAGGACCAGAACATGTGACCTAGTGAGGCTGGGACTTGGTTGCAACGTTTGCAGGTTGGATCATGCCCTGGAAACATTTTGGAGAGTTTTAGTCGAGACAGATGTGCTCGATATATAATTTTGAGTTGTATAATTGTATGCTTTGCGCATATGGAGCTCGAGTGAATTCTCTGCATTGCTACTTTCCACTCCTTTTCTGATATATTAATTAAAATATCTTTTTCCCAGTGTCCTCTTGGATCTTTGAAAGGAAGGGATTGTAAAATGATTTTATATATTGTAGAGATGGAGTCTAAGTCCTTGAGATTGAGCAATATGTTTTCCAGCATGGATGAGGGTGCAAGATGAGGAAAATCTGGAAGGTTCTGTTTAACAAAGTTTCTGATTTGAAGACAGTAAAAGAAATGTGTAGCCGGAATGTTAAATTTCTCCAATATAGTAAAAAGTTATTTCCATTCAATCATGTCGAATGCTTTTTCTGCATCCAATTATAATAATATTTCTGGGGTGTTTGATTTATTTGGTGAGTATAGACAGTGATTTGTGCTTGGCGAAAGGTTTGTGGAAGAGATTGGTTATTTCTGGCTTCTGTAAATGTTGCTAATAGGAGGGGAGCTAGCTGAGCGGAGAATTTCTTGTAAAATTCTGCAGGGTAGCCATCAGGGCCTGCTGCTTTCCCGCCTTGGAGTGACTTTATAGCATCTAGTAATTCTGATAACGCCAGAGGTTTATCAAGTTCCTCCACACTAGAAGCGTCTATTTGTGGTATCTGTAATGTATCCAGAAATGCATTAGATTGTGTATTGTCTCCCTTAAACTCAGTAGTATATAGGGATTTATAGTAGTCTCTAAGTGTTACTTGTCTGTCTGTCTGTTCCCTTTTCACGAGAGAACTGCTTAACAGATTTAGATCGGGTTTTTTCTATAATTTGCTTGAACATTCCAGTTGATTTTGCGACTTCTCTCATTTCGCTATGTATCATAGTTTGCTTCTGGTATCTGCACAAATCCGAGAAAAAGGCCTTCTTCACTCTCTTGCCAGCTTCGGGCGTGTTCCTTAACCCCGCTTAGCTAGCGAACAAGAGAACAATAGAATTCAACTTTGTTTGACATTTAAAATAAAGTGTTACTTAGGTCTTGATGAGTTTGAGTCTGGATATTCTCTTAAGTGTATGCCACACTGAAAAGATAGATTGCAATCCAGATTGTGGATCGTGATTTTGTGTTAAAGGGATCGTGATATGATTTTTTGGAAAGATCGCCCACCCCTAATGTGACTAATCAAGTTTTCAAACTTATGTCGGATTCATTAACCCTTTGGCGAGCTACTTGGAAAGGGGTTGTGAGCTACTGGTAGCTCACGAACGACGTGTTGGAGACCCCTGGTCTAGGGACTGAACACTTTTATCTAATACTCACATTTTCAGTAATAACGTATTTGCATATTCAAAACATTTCCACAAAAAACATCACTTTTAATTCATACAATAGATCCACTATGACTGATGGAGCCTAGCTACAGCCAATTTAATTTTATATTCTTGGATTTTACAATCAGGCCTTTTCTAAAACTAGTTTTAACTGTTTAGATCCACCCTCTCTCCCGTCCCCTTACCTTAAAACACTTTTTATATAAATAAACAAGCCACAGTAGCTATCACCGGTTTTATACTTGCCGTGTTTGAAAGTGACTCTCTATGGGTGGCTAATGGGCCTTTACTCCTCCATGTGCGTCTCACACTTGCACTTCCTCTTTTGTCTCGTCACCAAAGCCAAACTGACTAATCAAATTGCTCAGAGTCATTCAACACAGAAACTGTACAGGTTTACTTTATAGTACATTATCTACCCTTCCTTCTACCATAATATTGGTCAATTTTATTTTGTTAACATTGCCTGTAAATCTAGCTGAGTTTTATTGTTATTGGGAATTTAATGGGTTGATTCACAGCAACTTAAATTAAATTTAAGGCATCAGATATGTCAAATATGAGATTTAACTCCCTGGTTATGTGTGTCCATCGCCAATTAGTGACTGTTAGCAAGGTCAGTAGTTCAGCAGTTCAGTGCTATGACCCGGAGCATTTACTTCTACATACACTGTAAAAGATTTGACCATAATTTAACCATCAAAATGTGCACAATATCCACCATATTGTTTACATCATTAAAGTTTACTAAAATGCGACCCTGCTTAGGATAAAGAAGGTTTAGAAAAGGACAGCTTTTCATCTTATTTATTGTATCATCTAGCTTTAAAAGGTAAACTATCAAGATACCTAAAAAACAAGAAGAGAATTTTATTCTTTAGATTTTATGTCCTATAAACAGACTTTCAGATTATTTATCTTTATTATACTAGGAGGAATGTCTACTGGATAGAGTACTCATGCAGTTTCACACAGTGAAATCTGCTAGTTCAAGCAAAGGTGAATGGATTGCTGAGGGGAGTGAATTGAAAGCTCTGAATGAAGAAGGTAGCATGGAATCACATCTTTGCCTGCAGCAATAGCTTTTTATTTGTTAAGTTTGAAAGCCCCTTACAGATCCATAATGCAGATATTCAGGTTTTTGTAACATGTGTAGTAAAAGAATAAATGGATAAAAGGGCAAAAGGGTAGCATGCTTCTGAACTTTAATAAATAAATAAATAAAACATTCACAGCTTGCAGTGCTGACCTGCACTTAGAAGACTGGATTTCTCCAAACTAAGTGTTTACAGTGCCACATCTTACCAGTTGTGTGGCCCAATATAACAATACTAAAGGCACTATATAAATAAAATGTATTATTATTCACACTTCTATCTTATCTCCGCACATCTCTCAAGTCCTTGTTCCCCTATTCCCTTTGCCTTTTCTGCATTCTTACTCTTAGCATTGTGTTTAAAGTGCCCATATAATAAGACAACAGCCAAATTCAATGAAAGTTCAATGTTTTTCCCAAATTCTATGCAAGATAATAGATAAGTAAATTAGCATGCAGTGTTTAGTGCAGTGGAAAGCAAGTCAATGATGGAAAAAATCACAACTTGGTAATTAATTAAAACATAACAGGCTAATTACTGGATGGGATTTTCTTTACTAATTTCCAACCCCCAAAGAAATAAAATAGGACCAGATGTATTTTGTCAATTAATTCAGTTATGTTTTCTAAGCACATTGTTCATTTCTGTGCAATCAGAAACAATATAATAGAAAAGAATAAGAATGCCCATGGAACTGAGCCTACTCCTCTGGGCACACAATTTCCTGTGTTGGTGGAAAACCTGTGTGATGAATGAACGTTCACAAAACAAATATAAAGAGATGGGAAATTGCCCTGTATATTGATTGTAGCAAAATCAAAACATTTGACAACTGCAGAGGATGTTAGGTG
Source organism: Polypterus senegalus (assembly GCF_016835505.1). Lineage (NCBI taxonomy): Eukaryota > Metazoa > Chordata > Cladistia > Polypteriformes > Polypteridae > Polypterus > Polypterus senegalus. The sequence continues at coordinate 115,891,590 of NC_053167.1, read as the reverse complement.
ACTATTTATACAGAAAATGGCGGCTGGATATGATTAAGGAGGAAGTGATGTCATCATGGGTGGGCCGGAAGTGACATCATCATCCGAAGCCGGAAGGGATGTCATCAGAGCTGGACCGGAAGTGACGTCTGAAATGAGGAAGTGAAGTTGACGTTTTCTGAGATGTGGGTTATTGCAGGTATGTTTGGTTTATTGTTCTTCTTTGGGTCTATAATATTAGAAAGAGAGGCATCAGTACCACAAAACAACCCCCCATCTGTTAATAAATCGCTCAGCTGTGGGTTTGTTGGCTGTCTCCTAAGCGCACGTGTGTGACATGGCCCCCCACCCCCTCAGCCCAGACCCATCACGACGGGTGGCCTGAACCGAGAGGTCGAAGGTTCGAGAGAGAGCATCAGCGTTGGCCTGAAGAGAACCCCAAACGATAAATGACCTGAAACCTGTAAGACTGTAATTCCAGAAACCACCTGGTGACCCGCGGATTTGACTCCCGATTTAGAGCCATCCACTGCAAAGCGGCATGGTCCGTAATTAGAGTAAACTCACGGCCCAACAGGTAGTGCCGAAGTTGTGTCACAGCCCACTTGATCACTAGAGCCTCTCGTTCCACTGCTGCATAGCTCATCTCTCTGTCCAACAGTTTCCAGCTGAGGTATAATACAGGGTGTTCAGCACCATCGATGCATTAGCTCAACACTCTCTGCCCAGAGGGGACTGGGCGGTCTCTTGGTCTGGAATCCCTACAGATTTAATTTTTTTTCTCCAGCCTTTGGAGTTTTTTTTTTGTTTATTCTGTCCACCCTGGCCATCGGACCTTACTCTTATTCTATGTTAATTAATGTTGACTTATGTTTATTTTTTATTGTGTCTTCTATTTTTCTATTCTTCATTTTGTAAAGCACTTTGAGCTACATTTTTTTGTATGAAAATGTGCTATATAAATAAATGTTGATTGATTGATTGATTGAACAGAGCACCCAAGCCTGTGTCTGATGCTTCGGTCTGGAGAATAAAAGGTTAAGAAAAGTTAGGGTATTTCAAAACAGGTGCTGACATAAGGGCCAGTTTCAAGTCACAGAATGCGGCTTCAGCTTTGTCGTCCCATACCACTTTAAGAGGAGCCCTTTGCTTTGTTAAGTCGGTAAGAGGCGTAGCCCACTCGGAAAAATGAGGAACAAAACGACGGAAGTAACTCCCTAAACCCAAGAAAGCCTGAACCTGCCTCTTTGTAATCGGACGGGGTGATTTGACAATGGCATCAATTTTGGAACACTGTGGTTGAACCGTACCCCCACCCACTAGATAGCCTAAATATTTAGCTTTGGTGAGTCCAAAGAAACATTTCTTTGAATTGATCCGGAGTCCTGCTTGAGCTAGTGTGGTCAGCACATTCAAAACATGCTTAAAATGTTCCTCCCAGGTACCAGAATAGATAACTATGTCATCCAGGTAGGCGGCACTATAGGAATTGTTGGACCGTAACAGTGTATCCACCAGACGTTAAAAAGGTCGCTGGCGCCCCGTACAAACCAAATGGGAGGACCTCGTGTTGCCAGTGTCCGCTAGGAGTACTAAATGCGTTTTTTTCTTTAGCGGAGTCTGTTAAGGGAATTTGCCAATACCCTTCCGTCATATCAAGTGTAGTTAGAAATTGAGCATTACCCAACCTTTCCAATAGATCATCCACATGAGGCATGGGATATGCATCAAATTTTTAAACCTGATTGAGTCGTCGGAAGTCATTACAAAACCTCCACGAACCATCAGGCTTAGGAACCAAGATGATTGGACTAGACCATGGACTATAGCTTTCCTCAATAATATCCATTTCTAGCATCCGCCTTACTTCCAATTCAACTTCAGTTTTCTTTGCTTCAGGAAGCCTATAGGGGCGTTCTCGAACAATTACACCCGGGTCAGTAACAATTTCATGCTTGATCAGCGTAGTGCGAACTGGTTGCTCACTAACTACTTCCGGAATGGACAAATAGTATTCTCTAATTCTTATCGTTGGTGCCATGACAAATTAGAGCTGAAACTAAGGTGTTGGTATTCTACAAAAACGGAGCGGTGCTGGCCGGAGGGAGATACAATCTCTCGATCCTTCTACAGCTTCTGCAAGTTAATATGATATACCCGCTCACTCGGTCGGCCCTTTCAATATGTTCTTTTAGGACTAGTTTAATTTTATTTAATCTATTGCGTAACTGTGCAATATATTCCAAAATGTTGGAGGATGGAAGCGCCTCCTCTTCCCATCCTTCTTTTAGTATATCTAATAGACCTCGGGGTTGTCTTCCATACAGGAGTTCAGAAAGAGAAAACCCTGTGGAGGCTTGAGGCACTTCCCGATAAGCAAAAGGTACAAGAGGTAGTAACTGACCCCAGTTCCTTCAATACTCGCTAACTACCTTGCGTAACGTCTGTTTGAGTGTTTGATTGAAGCGTTCTATCAACCCATCTGTTTGAGGTTGATAGACCGAAGTTTTCAGTTGAGAAATTTGCAGTAATCTAGCAACTTCCGTGAACGTCTCCGAAGTGAATGGAGTTCCCTGGTCAATTAAAACCTCTTTGGGAATCCCAACACGTGTGAATATCCCTACTAATTCCCATGCAATATTTTTAGAATTTACAGAGCGCAAAGGAACCGCTTCTGGAAAACGAGTGGCATAATCAACTAAAACTAATGTATATTTGTGACCACGTATGGAAGGTTCAAGGGGGACCTATGAGGTCAATTCCTACTCTTTCAAATGGAACGTCAATAAGGGGTAGAGGAATAAGAGGAGTATGGTTCCACCTAGGAATCTGACAAATCTGACACTCTGGACATGATGTACAGAAACGCCTGACCTTCTCATTTATTCCTAGACAAGAAAATTGGAACTTAATACGTTCCAAAGTTTTTTCCGTCCCCAAATGGGCTCTGAGTAAATGGGCATGTGCTAATTCACACATTTGACAACGATACATGTGTGGCACTAACAGCAAAATCCTAATTTCACCTTTGTGTTCAGCCACTCGATACAATAAATAATTATTCAATACAAAGTAGGGCATTCGAGGAATGGGATCTGTAGACATCTGTCTGTTTACTGAAACCACCACATTTCTAGCGAATTTTAAGGAATCATCATTCCACTGCTCCCTTTTAAAGGACGAAGGAGAAAATTTAAACTGAGAAGCCAATTCATTCATGGGATACTGGACTACTTTAAGGGCTGGAGCTTCAGTTGAAGCAGGTCCAACGGTATTTGGTGTACCTCCTGTAGCATCTGACGGACCTTCATCTCCATTATTTATACTAACAGTATCAGGGATAGGAGAGCTATTACACGGCGTGAAGACAGCCGGATTATTATTTTTATTTTCCATTACCAAACCCTCTTTGATTACAGAAACAGAAATGTTATTACCACTTTTATTATAGGACCAGCCCCGTCCTAGTATCACCGGGTATGGTGGATTTGTCATTACTGCTACTGTTGTAGTTTTCATGACGTTTTCCATGGAGATGATAGAGGATGTGGCATTGTAGAATCGCGTGTCTCAAACTGATCTTATAGTTTAGCCATTGTCGTGGTAAAACATAACGGCGAGTAACAATAGAAATGTTACTCCCGGAATCAAACATAGCAGTAACTTTAAAGCCATTAATTACTACTGCTCCCGTATACAAAAAAGATAAAGGATTGCCTACAGCACAGTACCTCTCCTTCTTTAGAAATGAACAGTCCATCGGCTCCGGGGATGGGCATGCAGTGAATAGATGTCCTAAACACTTGAAATAGCGTGGGGGATAGCTCGATCTTTCTTTCTTCCAGGTAGAGACGTCAGGAGGAGATCGGTTAGGCCCATTAAGAGGTACACAAACCTGTCGGGGTGGGCGAGAGTACCATTCTGACCCTTCGGATTTACAGACTGCCCAATGCTGCTCTACTATTTCAACGAGGTCATCCATAGAGGTAACCTCCTCTTTACGGACTTACTGGGCGACTTTGTCTGGGAGAGTATTAATGAAGGTTTTTATAGTGAGAAGTTCGGCTATATGTTGGGGACTGTTTATATCTGGCTGCAGCCAGCATCCCACTTTGCCCCATACTTCGTACACTTGTGTACAGATCGATTGCTCTGGATCAAACTTCTGCTCTCTCCAGTCTGTTGCCTGCTGATCCGCTGATATGCCATAGCGTTTGAATATCTCTTGTTCGAGAGTATCATAATCGTCAGCCTGCTCCTCCGTTAGATCATAATAAGCCCTCTGCACTTTCCCTTTCAAGTAAGGCGCCAGAATGTAGGCCCACTCCGACTGCGGGCAGGCGTTACCTTAGCGTTACACTCAAAGACCAGGAAGTATGTTTCGACATCATCTCCTTCTGTTAAATAGGTTAATAAAGATGGTACTGACCGTGACGTCTCTACCCTTACTGCTGCCGCGGCGCGGGCCTTTGATTCAGCCAGACGGGTCCTGGTATCACCCAGTTGGATCTTCACCTGTTGAAGCTTGGCGGCCAAAGTGTTCAGCACGGTGTTCAGGTCCTGTGCCTCGCTCATACTGAAACTATAAATCCTGCTGACTACGCCAATTGTGACGAATGAACATACACAAAACAAATATAAAGAGTTGGGGAATTGCCCCGTATATTGATTGTAGCAAAAGATTGGTCAATTGTTGAAAAAATCAAAACATTCGACAACTGCAGAGGATGTTAGGTGACTATTTATACAGAAAATGGCGGCTGGATATGATTAAGGAGGAAGTGATGTCATCAAGGGTGGACCGGAAGTGACATCATTATCAGAGGTCGGAAGTAATGTCATCGAGGCTGGACCGGAAGTGACGTCTGAAACAAGGAAGTGAAGTTGCCATTTTCTGAGATGTGGGTTATTGCAGGTATATTTGGTTTATTGTTCTTATTTGGGTCTATAATATTAGAAAGAGAGGCATCAGTACCATAAAACAACTCCCCATCTGTTAATAAATCACTCACCTGTGGGTTTGTTGGCTGTCTCCTAAGCGCACGTGTGTGACACCTGCCATGAATTAATGTTTACAAATAAGTGGGAAAAACATAGTGCAAGATGAAATTAGTTCCATGAAAACCCTCTACTGGAGAAGCTTCCTCTGAGAAACAGTTGCCTGTAATCCTTCAGGAATTCAAAACATCCATTATTTTACATTAAATTAAATTTGAGTACCAGTATAAAATGTAAGTATAAAAAAACATAATGTTACATAATGACCCTAAAATCAGACATTTGATTAAAGAGTTATTTTCATTCTTATAAACTAAATTCTGACAGCCAAATTGAAAACATCAATTTTTTTTCTGAATGTGACTTGGACTGACTACATCTAAATTTCTCTGCTTTGTTAACTTTTTAGATTGGAATTTTAGTGATAACAGAATTACTTCTTTAAGTTCATCCCCTACAAAAATGAATGGTGGTTTTATTTGATTCCGAAGAAATAGTGACAAAACAGTATAGACTCAAACACAGTGCTTTATCTTGTTTTTTTATTCCATTTTTCGTTGTGAATAAGCTGAAAATATGGAAAAGATGAGTGGTCTTTAACATGAGAAACTGACTGATATTAATCTACCCACAAAGGAGGACAAATTATGGGATCAATCTATGGATACTGTGGCTTTTAAATTTATGGCAAAACTGAAAGTTACCGTCCTTCAGTCTCTCATAAAGTAAATTAGTTATCTAACAGGTAGTTGTCTGTTGGAGGCCAAAGAACTATTAATGCCTCATAGAATGTTCTCGTTTTTTCGTGGTGGGGCCTGGAGACCAGCTTCTTATTGCTACACCCAAGATCAACAAAAACCAAAGTGGGGTAGATTCCTCTGTAAGGTTGACTACAATGTATGACATTCAGTTCTTCCAATCTTGTGACAAATTTAAAAAAATATAAAGGAGGAACTCTTCCATGTGGAGGGTGTAATCTCTGCACCACACAGGAAATAATAGGCTGAACTAATTTAGAAAGACAACATTGATATTTGCACTGGCATTGAGCACCTGTAATTTTCAGTTGTTTTTTATTATGTTTTTAGACTATGTTTCTCTTATTAAGAAAAACTGTGGTGCAAGTTCTCTTCTTGGTGATATAAGTGATCCTTGAAGATCATTGTAATATATATATATATATATATATATATATATATATATATATATATATATATATATATATATATATATCATCTGCTAAAATGACTACTTTAAAAGGAAAGCTTAGTCAAAACCTGAAGGACTTGTTTTCTTTTTCTGATCTGTCGTTCTTGATGTAACAGAGAAGTTTGCTTTCCATGAGCAGTGGTAATAACAGACTATTTAAGGCAAGACAAAAATGAGGTAGTATAAAAAAAAAAATCATTACTGTGTGTCTCATATCAATGTATCCTGCATGTAGCAACAGAGCATAAGATTTCAGTTATTGAGTTAAAGGAATATTCCACCTAAAAGTGATATTTTTTATTTGTTACTTACCCCATGTAGTTGATAGTGGTGCCTGAGAGGAATTTTGAATCTCATGTTGTAGTCATCAATCAGTCATTATCCAACCCACTATATCCTAACACAGAGTCATGGGGGTCTGCTGGAGCCAATCCCAGCCAACACAGGGTGCAAGGCAGGAACAAACCCTGGGCAGGACGCCAGCTCAACGCAGGCCACACTCACCCACACACACATCAAGCACACACTAGGGGCAATGCAGGATTGCCAATGCACCTAACCTGCACATATTTGGACTGTGGGAGGAAATCAGAGCACCTGGAGGAAACCCAGGCAAACTTGGGGAGATCATGCAAACTTCACGCAGGGAGGACCCAGGAAGCGAACCCTGGTCTCCTTACTGCAAGGCAGCAGCGCTATCATTGTGCCACTCAAATCTCATGTTTTCATGGATAAATTACATATTGAACTTTAAAACTCAGTGGAACTCTGCTGTGACCAGTTCTGGACAATGACAAGTAATGTGAAAAGCATCCATGAAAAAAAAATCTCATTAACTCATGCTGCATCATCCACATGTCTGATATCCATTTAAGCTATATCTATCTATCTATCTATCTATAGTTACAATGTGAATTGTACCAAGACTTAGTTCCCACAATACTGTGTGTGTGTGTCTTCAATTCAAGTGCATAGTATTGTGGGAATTTCCTCAAAAGACATAATCCAAGGAAGTAACTGTTAATAATATGTCAGCAAAAATTGAACACATTTTGAATATTTTGACCATATAAATAATTAACGGGCATGTGGCTGATGCAAAATGAGTTACCTGCCTTCTATTGTCTAGGACTGGTACCACAGGGTCCCACTAAATTTGAATCTTCAATTTGTCATTTCTTGATGAAAGCACGAGATTTACATTTTTTCTCAACGATCAATACAAATTATATGGGGTTAATAACATATAGAAAATTTCATGTAATTTTTGGATAAAGTATTCCTTTAAATGAAATATGCTTTGCAGTTTAAAAAGACTAAAAACAAAAAGATCTTTCTGAGACTAGAGTTACAAATGAGTCCTTAATGAAATCAGTAATTGTTTTAAAATCTGTTACCAAATAAATTTCTAAGTTAAAGGTACTAATAAATTACAAAAGAGGAGACAGTGCCTATGTTGATAATTATACTTAAGACTTCTTATTTTTTAAGACAGGTAAATTAATAGCGTAATTTATCAGTGTTAGTGTGAAATCAGTATGGACTAAGACAGGTGAGTTCCAGCTTAATTAAATAAAGCAGGTTTATGAGGAATAATAAAATATATGATAAATAGGTGAGCATGAAAGCTAAACAATAGTCTTCTACTTACATGAAAGCAGGCATCACAGCATTTACATAATAAATAACACTAGAATGCACTTCATTTCTGAACAACGATGTTACAATTTTGTTAAAGGCAATAACAAAAAAAGAATGGAAAAGTCCTTCTCTCAATAATTTTGAAAGATCAAATAGGTATTGTTCATGAAAGGCCAAATATGATCAAATATTCCTTGTAATATGCACTACTGTAGTCTCTGAGTTTCCAAGATGCTGAAAAATTAGTTCACGCTTTTTGTTTTAAGTTGACTAGATTACTGTAACGCACTCCTCTCAGGACTACCCAAGAAGAACATCAGTCGGTCACAATGAGTGCAGAATGCAGCTGCCAGAATCTTAACTAGGAAAAGAAAATCCGAGCACATTCCTCCAGTTTTGATGTCACTACACTGGTTACCTGTGACATTCAGAATTGACTTTAAAATACTGCTAATGGTTTACAAATTCTTAAATAATCTCACTCTATCCTATATTTCATAATGCCTCTCACCTTACACTCCAAATCATAACCTTAGATCATCAAATGAGGGTCTGCTTATTATTCCAAGTGCTAAACTTAAAAGAAGTGGCGCGGCGGCCTTCTGCGGTTATGCACCTAAAATCTGGAATAGCCTACCAATAGAAATTCGCCAGGCAAATACAGTGGCACACTTTACAAAACTGCTGAAAACACATTATTTTAATATGGCTTTTTATAGGTTCATTTCAGTATAACCCTGATATTCTGTATATGCATTTAATTATCATTTTTTTCATGGTTTCACAATCTGTACTAACCCCTACTTTCTCTGCTGTTCTTTTTCTGGTTTTCTCCGTTTGAGATATGCATAACCACCATGTGATCAAAGCATCATGCATTCCCTACATTAATGGATTGAAGGCCAGATCTCCACATGAACATCATCATCTAATTCTTCCACATGAAGCCTGAAAACTATGAGGACTGATTAAGATCATTTGTGTTAGGGAGAGCTGGGTGGTCTCATGGCCTCGGAACTCTTACAGATTTTGTTTTTTCTACAGCCCTTACTTTATTTTTTATTACTTAGTATTGCCTAATCTTATTTTTACATTTTTCTTTTTACTTTCTCCGTCTTGTAAAGCACTTTGAGCTACATCATTTTTATGAAAACATGCTATACAAATAAATGTTTCTGTTGTTGTCTGAGTTTCCGCAAGTTAATAAGGATATCTGTTTTTTTGGACTAAGCATATATGAGCTTGTTTTTTTTTTTTTGCTGTATTTGTTTTTCTTATCTCCATTTTGATAAGGTAATTTGTTTTTTGCAGCCATCTTTGTTGTGGCTTGATCTGCCATTTTGAATCATGTGACCATGCTCTTGTGACTTGTGATGTCATGGCTGTGGGCATATAAAAGATGGCGTGGAAACACTCTGGTTATTCTGTTAGGAACAAAGACTATGATTTTCCTGCTTTCTTCACTACTTTTGTTTTTTTTTTGTGTTATAATTTGTTTTTCTTTATTCCCTTTATTTTTCTCTTACTTTTTGATATTAATTTTTATCGTTAGACTATCAGTTTTTGGTTTTGTGCTGTAATTTGAACTCTGTTTAGTTGGCTGTTCATCTCCTGATTCAATCTTTTAATTGTCTTTCAAGGAGAAGCCTGTTTCTCAGATCGGACATAAGACCTAGCTTTTACATGTGGATTAAACTATCATGCTTCACCCAAAATAATCTGAAACTGAGCAACATAAACTAGATATTTTCCTTAAGAGTGTGGGACCAGATATCATTCCCCTCTGTTGCTGGTGTGATTTGCCACTGTAGTTTAACCTTTCACAACTCATATTTATGGACAAAGAAATATTTAGGAAATTGTAAGGGATGGGCTTGTACAGAAAACAGCAAAGGCTGTGAATACTTATGCACATGTGATTTCTCAGTTTTTTTTATTTTTAATAAATTTGCAAAAACCTCAAGTAAACTTTTTTCACGTTGTCATTATGGGGTATTATGTGTAGAATTATGAGGAAAAAGATAATGCGCTGTGAATACTTTCTGGTGGCACTGTACATGTACAAATCTTTCTTTAAATAATTAGACCCGATTATATCCATGTTTATTTGTAATGCATAGGAGCTGCAGATTAAAAAATCCATGCCATAAATAATTAAACTGGAGGGTCCATGGCTTTACCTAACTTGCACTTCTAGTGCTGAGTCTACTACTGGCTTCTATTCTTATATTTGTGCATGGAAGCAGAAAGAAATTAAATTGGAGCAACTTGATTAGTTATGGAAACAAAGTCTTATTCCAGTTGCTCTTTATATGATTTGCTCTGTGCACATAACTAATACAAACTATAGCCATTTAAGCAGAAATTCCAGCACTCGCGTATAATAAAGAGGAAGAGCAGAAGTGTAAAAGATCTGACAATATAATGAGTGCCTACTTAACTAGGCCGGTGGGACATCAACAGAGAATTCCTCATCCCTTGCCCAGAGTAGTTCCTTTCAATTACCTGACATCTCTGCATTTAAATTTTTTTTCTGACAATTTCAATTGTTGGCTTACACAGCTAGTCTAATATAAACTAGCCAACCCGTGGCGTACCATACGCTGCATAATCAGGCTGTTTTTTTAATGATTTTTAAGCACAGGGAGCAAATTAACATTTGAAAAATCAATAATGTAATAAATCAGCAATTCGTATCTGAAAGAGTATTGTGCCATATCTTGTAGCCTTTAAGAAGACCTAATTCTTGGCAAGCTTTTTTGAAAGTGTCACATTGGATACCATTGACTGTTCGTAGATGGTGAAAACTTGTGATACCCACGCAACAGGTAAGGAGAAGTCTGAGGTAATAACGTTCGGTGTCGTGAATGGCAACAACAGGCATTCTACCGATCACTTTTGTCCCTCCTCTGATTCTCTTTTTCCATTTTCCAGAGGATATTTGAAACATGTAATGTTGCGGAACATTAGTGTAATGCAACTCTACAGCTTCAAGATCTGTTTTGTTGAGTTCAAACCACGCTAACAGCACAGTGTTTTTGTGGGCGTGTCTTTGGAGCACCTGTTCCTCACGACCCTCATGAAAAAAGATGAGTTGTTGTTCCGGCAAATGAACTGGTAGTCGGGTAATGACATGAGATTTTTCTGATAGGCTGTACTCGTTCAAACACCACATAGCCTCAGGAGCACTAACATACCTACCATCAAGGAAAGTCTGTATTTCGTCATGTTCAAAAATATCATCGGCTGGCTCCCTGCGAAGTGCAATTGATGCAGTGTCATGTCCTTTGTACACATACTTATAAAGATACTTGATACATTGAATGGACGCGCAAACTTCAACATTAATATGAGCATTGAATTTCTGAGAAAGCCACGGATTGTAAGGAACTATCCAATGGTTGTCGATATCGTATTTGCCAACAACAGCAGTTCTCCCTTGTCTTCTGCGGTATATGGGGTAGCCTTGTGTGTTTTCTTGAGTCTCCGCGTTGAAGTCTTTCAGGAAGTTTTTGGTACATGCGCCGTCTTTCATGAAAGGTGATTTGGCGTTGAGCGTGCCACACGGACCATGCAATTAGTGACAATTTGGAAAAGTCGAGGGTAAATTTCAGGATTTGGAAGCTCAGCTCAAACTTATTTGTCTATATCATCCTTGGTCCTTATTTTGGATTGTGAGTTAAGTGTAAGTAACATATGGCAATGAGGCAATCCTCGTTTTTGGAATTCAGTGACGAAGATGTAAGCAAGAAAATTGCCGAAAATATTCCTTTCCAGAATATCTGCTAGAAAATGTCGCAGTTTGATATGAAAGACGCCAGCAACGATGTCAGGTCTGCTCATTTGCTCATGATGGGAAATTGTGTTGCAGATTTCCGGTCCAGCAGGATTGCAGGTGAAGGTTAAGAATAAGTCAGGCTTTCCATATTTGCGGACAATTGCCATCGCGTCTTGGTAGTTCTGTTGCATGTGCCTTGGACTGCCTTGAAAGGTAGAGAGAAGAATGATCAATTGTCCAGGGCGGAGGTCATGGTTATGTGCTTTCGCGGTGACAGCATCCATGTCCCCTGTATTGCTCTACACGCAAATCTTGTTGATGTGAGCGAAGGTAATGTAGACGCGCACCTTCTGTTATGACATATGCGTCAACGATGTATTGCTGGAAGAGTTTGCCACTGTAATGCAAGACACTAAATGAAGATCTCATGGCAAGCCTGAAAGCATAAAATTGGAGCTGTGTGACTCGCGTTCTTTTCGCGGTTCGCTTTTCCTCAACATGGATTAATTGTATGTGCCAGCCTGGATCTCCGTAAGGGAAGAGCAGTGGATAAACCATGGGGTCACAGTTCATATTGAGAACAGAGATACGCTTGCAAGCATCTCCCCTTGGATATATGCAAATATCGTGTTGTGCCGGAGGTTCCCTGTCTTCACCTACAAAGATAGCAGCAGCAACATCAGTTTGACAGGACGGAGCGTTATACCTTCTCATATCCAGACCTGGATTTTCCATGAACACCATTCGTACAGCAGTAACAGGGTTACCGTGAGAGATAATGTCATGCATTTGCATGTAAGACTTTGCGAAAGGGATTAACCTGTCGTATCATGTTGTCTAGTTGAAGCAACAAAATGTCACTGCAAGCGCTATTACATTCCTTTTGCAAAAGGTGACTGGTAGCCTCAGCAGAATCGAAGATATATAGCTGACCATATTGTGGTGACGTGTTAGGATTGTTATATAAAGGAGAGACCTGGTGATAAATTGGACCGTGGATTCTGAAAGCATACGGTCCTTGTCCAGATGGTTGAGCGATGTGTGCGCCCATTGACGCGAAAGCTAAAGCAGAGTTGTATTCCCTGATATGATCACAGAAATTTCGGGACAGCAGGTTCTTGCCAGTCAAGAGGTCTTCTAATAAAAGAGGGGGTTTGGATAGCAGTGGCAAAGACATCTTGCCGGCATGACAACACTTAGTGTAATGTCCGGATTTGTTGACCTCTGCTGGCCAATGAAGAGCATTGCAAGAAGCACATAGTGCGGTAGGAAGGCCAATGTTATGTTCTTGGACGTGAATGGCGGTATCTTCTTCAAAAGCTGCAGAAAAGTGAATGCGATGTTTGTGCATGAACGATTTAGTGCTATGTTGACACTGAAGGGAATTGGAATGAGTTGTGTTGAAGCATTGCTGGCAATGTTCATATTGCATAATTCGTTCAGTGGAGTGTGTTTTTAAATGCATGTTGAGAAATCTCTGCACTCGGAACGTTTTTGAACAAATCGTGCATTCAAAGATCTGTTTGGAATGCGTTTTTTCAGTGGAGTGGGTGTTTAAATGTGTTTTGAGATATTTCTGGCGTGTGAAGGTTTTGGAGCAGTGTTGACACTGAAAAGAATTCATCAGGAAATGTGTTTTGAGATGGTTAGTAAGGTATCTGCGTGCGTGAAAGTGTTTGTCACAAATTTTGCATACAAATTTTTGTGTTGAATGGATCTGTATATGATTGTAGAGATCCATCTCACCTGTGAAGTCCTCGTTACAAAATGTGCAATTGAAGGTGAGAATGGAATGAGTTTGTAAGTGTTTCTTGAGAGCTCGAGTTGTTTTGAAGCATTGTTGGCAATGTTCACATTGCACATTCGGTTAGTGTTGTGTTTTTTTTAAATGCGTGTTCAGATATCTGTGCACTCTGAAGCTTTTGGAACAAAAGGTGCATTGTAAGTCCTGTGTGGAATGCGTGTGTTCAGGGGAGGGTGTCTTTAAATGTTTTTCAGGAAGAGGACAGTGGGCAGGTGACGTCACATTAGTGTGGCGAGCAAGTGGGTGTGCACATACCGACAGAGTCAAAAGATGCCACCAGAAGGTTATCACGTGGGTATTTGAGAGGCATGAGAACCTCGTAATACCCATGATCCAAAGGACTGCTAAAGAGCAGGAATATGAAGAGACGCTGGGCCGGATTGTAAACTCAAGGAGAGGCATGAGGACGTTCTTGGAAGTAAATGCTGATAGTAGCTGAAGGATTTGGGACATTGCCACAATTTCTGCCTCGCCACCATAGACTCTGGACGTATTCATGTAATCAGCGTATTGTTGAGCAGGCTGTGACTAAGAACAACAAACACCACATCACCGAAGTTATCCCAATGTTGGCAAACAAAGCTAACAGCCATGTTACGAAGTTTGAGAGCAACAGTTTCAAATGACATTTCTCCAAAAACCCGACTGACAGAAACAAACAGTTACCTGAAGCAGGAATTTCTATAACATTGAAAGAAGTGTTGTTTCCATGAAATACGTTTGAAGCGGTAGCCATGGAGGGCAAAAGAATAGTCAACGTGGCTCACAGCTGGGTTTGGACCGCAGCACAGACTAAAGCGAGTGAGTATGTGTTTGATGAGCTGTTTGATTTGGCGGGCAGTGGTCTGAGGTGCGTTCCTGAGCACGTGGGAGGAGGGGTAGAGTTTCTGGGCGGGACTTCGTTGTTCCTTTCGCATGGTTTTTCATGGTGGATGCGGTCGGGTGTCAAAACTGAAAAGAATAATGAAAAGTCAACGTGGATGTCAAGATGTGCATGTGGACTCCTAGCACAGACGAAAGGGGCTAACTGGGTGTTCGGTGAGTTTTTGCGTCCGGGCACATGGGCAGGCAGTGTAAATGCCTAGAGAGCGAGGGTAGACGCGGGCCGGTGAAAAAGGAGTGTTGGTGGGCAGGGAAACGTCTTCCGTATTTCTGCAGGAGCATCTAAGAAGACGCATGTTTGTTCCGGATGCGAATTGCTGTATGTAGCGTGTAAAACAGTTTGCTATGGTGCACTCGGTCGTGCGTCATAACCGAAAACTCGGTTTTTAAAGACTGCTTACTTCATTGTGTTTTAACCTCAGTTGTAAAGGATTGTTTTAAAGATCCCATGGGATACCCCTCGCAAACCGTTTTACACGCTGCATATGGCGATTTACCTCCGCGAGAAACATGGCTCTATGAACAGTCAACCTACAGGTGCATGTGGCCTCTATGACAGACGAATATAAATGACACCATTTCTTCTGTGTCGTCGTGTCCGAGTTGGTGGCCGTGGCTCTGCGAGTTGTCGTTGTATCCAATGGTCTTGGAGTTGGTGGGCGTGGCCCCTTCCGGCGTGCTTTCCATGGTTGTCTTGCCTTAGTGAATTATATATATATAGATGTATAAATCAAATAACTGAAGTAGCAAAATAATATTCCTCAAATAATTTATTGACTCTGCTTCATTCATTTTCAGAGTCGGCCTATCCCTGCAGAAATTGCTCTTGGGTGGGGACATCTTCCATTAGATGGCACTGGCAGATCCATTCATATTGGAGAAATTGCCAGTTACCCTAATAATTAACTGCTTGGAATGTAAGAGGAAAATGAAGGCTCCCAAAAAAGAACCCTTTAGAACCATAGGGAGAACCTTTAAATGTGATGCAGTTAGTAACCATGCTATACCAGAACTATGGGTCAGTAGTGCTAATGACCATGCCTCATGTTACACTGCTAAAATGATACATCTGTTGTAGCCAGGTACAGGAATAAGGACTCCACTCTGTGAGAAAATTTGTGGCGTCAACCGGGTTGTCCTGTTTATTGTACGCAGAGATCCAACAAAAAACTTTTTTCGGACTGCACCTAGTTATGCAGAATATTTATAGGAAAAGCAAAAGTGATGTTGGCCTGGATAGGCAAGGTCAAATCGGTAGTGGAGCTCCATCTGGCAGGTCGCTCGAGCCAGTAATGACACCTCCTTCCAGGGAATCCTGCGTTTTTATGGCAGCTGAACTGGAATGGGTGGGGTCAGGAGCATGCGTGACACTGTTCATTCATCATACCTTTTTATATACTGTATGTGTATGTGTGTGTATATATATATATATATATATATATATATATATATATATATATATATATATTTATATATATTTATATATATTTATATATATTTATATATATATATATATATATATTAATAAAAGGCAAAGCCCTGACTGACTGACACACTCATCACTAATTCTCCAACTTTCCGTGTAGGTAGAAGCCTGAAATTTGGCAGGCTCATTCCTTACAGGTTACTTATAAAGGTTAGGCAGGTTTCATTTCGAAATTCTATGCGTAACGGTCATAACTGAATCCTACTTACGTACATATATGCCCATAGCCTGCAGCTTGGTCCCCATGTGAGGCGGAGTTGTGTCCCCCATCACCACGCCTCCCACGTAGTTGGCTGCCTGCCCATATCCACAAGTTCATAGACACGCTGCCACTAAATATTCGCAGGCAAATCCACAAGTTAATACCGGGAATGCCTGTTAAACATCTTAGATTCACAAGTAGTGATTTGGGTGATGAGATGTCTATCGAGATGATCACCATCGATCAAAGAACTGTCACTTACCGAGTGGTTTCCATGCCCGGAGATGCCGCCTGCCTTTTCCATTCTCTGTGTTACATATTGCACGGCCATATCAGGCTCAATCTTCATATCCGGAGGAACATTGTGTCTTATGTATTGAATGACTGGGACAAGTTCAAGGTGTGGACTGATGACGGTACCGCCAATGCCTCTTGAACATCTTAGATTCACAGGTGACAATTTCAGCAGTGGACACTTTGATGTTTATGAATGTTTAAACTCTCAAAAGCTAGATGCGAAGTTATCGATGAAGCCAGTTGTATGCTTAAATTGCTTGACAGATGCCAAATGTCACTTCAACACAAGTCCTGCAAATGCTAAAGTAATTGAAACAACCCATGAAACTCAAACCGATTATGACAGCAGCAATCCAAGCTGTGAGAAGACAGTAAAAAGGAGGCGTGTCAGATGTCGTGGTACATTTTCTGATGCAGCTACCGAAAACAACTTAGTGACACTGCTGCCAAATACTCGCAGAAAAATCCACAAGTTAATAGACACGCTGTCGCTAAATACTCACAGGCAATTCCACATCTTCATAAAGACGCTGTCGCTAAATAATTGCAGGCGATTCCACAAGTTCATAGACACGCTGCGGTTAAATATTCACAGGCAAATCCACAAGTTAATACCGGGAATGCCTGTTAAACATCTTAGATTCATGAGTAGTGATTTGGGTAGTGAACACTTCGATGAATGAAACCTGTTATCTTTACAATGGTTGACAAACACAGAATGTAACTTGAACACAACACATCCTCCAAATACGAACCTGATTGAAATAAATAATGATAATCAAATCGGATGAGTCGTCTCTGCGCTCTTGGGGTAATTTTGGTCGGCTGGCCACTTCTGGGAAGGTTCACCACTGTTCTGTGTTTTTCCCATTTGTGGATAATGGCTCTCACTGTGGTTCGCTGGAGTCCCAAAGCTTTAGAAATGGCTTTATAACCTTTACCAGATTGTTCTCATTTGTTCCTGAATTTCTTTGGATCTTGGCATGATGTCTAGCTTTTGAGGTGCTTTTGGTCTACTTCTCTGTGTCAGGCAGCTCCTATTTAAGTGATTTCTTGATTGAAACAGGTGTGGCAGTAATCAGGCCTGGGGGTGGCTACGGAAATTGAACTCAGGTGTGATACACCACAGTTAGGTTATTTTTAACAAGGGGGCAATTACTTTTTCACACAGGGCCATGTAGGTTTGGATTTTTTTTTCTCCCTAAATAATAAAAACTATCATTTAAAAACTGCATGTTGTGTTACTTGTGTTATATTTGACTAATGGTTAAATGTGTTTGATGATCAGCAACATTTTGTGTGACAAACATGCAAAAGAATAAGAAATCAGGAAGGGGGCAAATAGTTTTTCACACCACTATATATATATATATATATATATATAATATATATATATATATATATATATATATATATATATTTTATATACCTGTACATTCAGCATATCCACTTTGACCAATTCAAGTCTGCATAAGGTATAGCTTATCGTGGCAGCCTTAGACATAAGGTACTAGTCCATCTTAGGGCTTACTAAGACACACCCAGCCACAGATTTTCTAGTAAACTTTACATCTTTGGGATGTGAAAGAACATATTTGCAAGAGGATAATTTTGAGTGACACCTGAATAGTGAATAAATTACAAAGAGGAAGTGACCGTGATAAGAACAGGACTCGGGACTCTGGACTTCTGAGGCAGCAGTGCTAATCATTTTACCACATGTAACCAAGATATGTCAGATTCTATATCAAAAGATAGTAATTATTATTTTTAAAAGGTCATCTTCCCTCATTCTCAAATTTCCATAAATCAAGAGAAAAATGACTCTTTGGTACCTAGCTTGCATATTTTATCGTTTTCACAAAGGGAATCCACACATGGTATGCAAATTTGAACCTGTATGTTAATTTTAAACAGCAATTCTATTACAGCACTGGAGGTCATTCACTGCAGTCAATAGAGAGATGTGTGTGGGTGGGGATTTTGTGTAACCTGTTAAGTCAATATCATAATTCCCTTCATGTCTCAGTATTTAGAGATCCTCTAGTTGTTTTGCCACATAAGATTTGTGCTTTAAATGGAAAATGTTTTAATATAATTAAGAGGGAGCAGGAGAGGCTTTGGTTGAATAGTTTAAATAAGTACAAATAAATACCTATTTATCTGTATATATTGTTTGATTTATGATCGAAGAGACATTTCACATTAAATAAAGTGAGAATGACCTTGCAGTCCTGTAACAAAAACAAATATAACTAATAAAACAACAGGAAGTTAGGCAACAGAGTGTACTTCTTTATTTTGTTTTCTTCTTTTTGCTGATTGCCCAATAATTTAAGCAATAGCACCCATTAACGAAGATAAGGTCTGTGATGTGAGAATTTTAGATGCTTATTTAATTGCTTTCCTGCTGGTTGCTATAATATTTTACAAATTATAGCATCACATGCATGTTTACACAAGAATTTGATCATCTGTTTTGATTCTCAGTGCTCCCATTTTGGTGGAGTCATAACCACAGTGTTACACGTAGGCAAAAGGAACACCAATTATACATACAAGATGTTAGACACTGTCCTGCAGAATGCAACCTTTACAAAAGATTTAATTTTCGTCAGCTACATAATGTTAAGAAGCAATTAAAAAGGCAAATACAATTTTTGTAAGATTACATAATAAAAACTTAATATAAGAATATAAATTAAGAGATGTTATGCTCATACAAGAAAGACAAAGCAGTACTTGAGCTGTGCAGAGGAGAGTAACCAAGTGCATCCCAGGACTTAAAAACATGTCCTACTCTGACAAACGCAGAAATAAACTTGCTTGGTCTCAAACAGAGCACACTGCATGGGGAACTGCTTCAGGTCTTCAAAATCCTCAAACACATTAAAATAATTTTGGTAGGTTTACTTTATCAATATAAGGGTGAGTCACATACCTAAGGAACACACAATTGGAAATTAAGGGCAAGTGCATTTAGGGCTGAATCCAGGAAGCATTTCTTTACTTAAATAGTTATGGGAATCTGGAGCAAACTATCGAGACATGGAGTTGAAGCAGAAAACCTGACATCCTGGATCAGTTAAATATACACGCTTGATGGACTGCTCTCATTTGTCAAATTTCCTTTTTTTTATCGTGATCAGGCTTTTTGTTTACATTTTTTTTATAAATTGTAATTGACCTCTAAAAATTCTTCTGAAGTTGTTTTAGGGCAGGGGTCTCCAAAACGTCACTTGCGAGCTACCGGTAGCTCGCAACCCCTTTCCAAGTACCTTGCCAAAGGGTTAATGAATCCTACATAAATTTGAAAACTTGATTAGTCAAATTAGGGGTGGGATGATCTTTCCAAAAAATCATATCACGATCCTTTTAACACAAAATCACGATCCACAATCTAAATTGCAATCTATGTTTTCAATGTGGCATACACTTAAGAGAATATCCCGACTCAAACTGATCAAGACCTAAGTAACACTTTATTTTAAATGTCAAACAAAGTTGAATTCTATTGTTCTCTTGTTCGCTAGCTAAGCGGAGTTAAGGAACACGCCACGAAGCTGGCAAGTGAGTGACGAAGGCCTTTTTCTCGGATTTGTGCAGATACCAGAAGCAAACTATGATACATAGCGAAATGAGAGAAGTCGCAAAATCAACTGGAATGTTCAAGCAAATTATAGAAAAAACCTGATCTAAATCTGTTAAGCAGTTCTCTTGTGAAAAGGGTACAGACAGACAGACACTGGATTTTATATATTATATATTAGTAAATCTTTAAAATAATGTGCAGTTAAAGTCTCAACAGCATTCTAAGAATTTGTGGTGCTTAGTAGAGCCATATAACTATAAGAATCTTCACCAAGCAGCTCTGAAAATGTCTGCTGTGTTTGGGTCTCCATACCTCTCTGAGTCTGACATGAATGTCATGAAATCAAAGTTCAGAACAAGACTGACAGATGAACATTTAAATGACTCCATAAGAGTAAACCTCAGTGGCTCCACTCCACCAGACACCTGCCTCTCTTGTTGACTCCATGCAGTGCCAGTCATCTGACTAACTAAAAAACATCACACATGCAACTGGACAGAGGGGACTGGGCAGTCTAATGGTCTGGAATCCCTACAGATTTTATTTTTTTCTCCAGCCGTCTGGATTTTTTTTTTTTTTCTGCCCACCCTGGCCATTGGACCTTACTGTTATTTTATTTTCTTACTGTGTCTTATATTTTTCTTTTCATCATTATGTAAAGCACTTTGAGCTACTTTTTGTATGAAAATGTGCTATATAAATAAATGTTGTTGTTGTTCATGTGAATAAAGTGAAACAGTGACATGCAACAAAATGACAAATGAATGAGGAATATCTGTGTATTTGGAATTGCATTGTTTTGTTTTGACAGCATTCATGTTTTAATTCAATAGCGTGAGATACACTAGAAAATGCATACAGGCATACAAAATGCACTTGCAGGTGAACTAAATATTTTTTGTGATTGTTTTAATGCAAAATGTGAGTTGTGGACACCTACATTTTGTAAATATTCAGGCAAAATAAGCTTATTCAGTTTGTTTAGGTTGAAATAAGCTATGAGAATAAACATTATCAAACATGAGTAGCTCTCGGCCATTTTCATTGTGTAAAAGTAGCTCTCAGGGGAAAAAGGTCGGAGACCCCTGTTTTAGGGTTTTTGGTGTTACCTGTGACCTCAGGCTTAGAGGAACCTGGGCCAGGTACAAGCCACTGTTGCCACAGCGGTATGATGCCAAAAGCTTAACAGAACAGGCAGCAGTTTGGAGTCTCTGACCACACTCTTTTTGTTTTTATTCTGATTTACTCAAAGGTAGATACCTGCTTCAATCTCTGCCTAGATCACGTCGGTCCTTGGGGGCCACTGTGGCTGCAGGTTTTTGTTCCAGCTTCATAATCAGTGACAGCACCTGATAACACTGATCTCAATTAATTAGCTGGTATTTTTTCTTCTCTTATCTTATTCTACATTAAGAATGCACAGCAGCATGACGTTTACATTTATAAGACATTTAAAAATATTTCCATTTTTGCCATAGATTTAAATGCTTAATTCCCTTTTGTTGATTTCATTATATTTTGCCCTTTCTCTGTCCAGTTTGCTCCCTTCATTTTGTCTTAACAATGACAACCAGCAGAGCAAACACCCAGGCAAACAACACTGAATAACCAAAGGCTGCAACTACTTTAGCATTAGATCCACTACTTAGAAAATAATGTATTAATTAAACAATTAGAACACCCGGCAACAAAATAGAATGAAAATCACGATGAAAATATTGTAAAAAAAAAAAAAATACATTATTCCCATATAACTGCTTTTTTTTAAATATATATATATAGTTAACTTTTTTTATTATTTATTAATTTTATTACAATCAATACATAGCAATCAAGTTTTTACAAAAAAAAGAATTATGTTAAGAACAGATCGATCCCCACCCTTGAGAGAGAGCAAGCCAAACGGTGTAAAATTTAAGGCTTGTAAAAATACCTAAATTAATAAATTCTCTGTGCTTTATAAACTTATTTTTAAAATATTACTGATTAGATCCTGCCATGTTTTGAAAAAAGTCTCTACAGATCCTCTAACTGAGTATTTGATTTTTTCCAATTTTAAATAATATAACACATCAGTTTCCCACTGACTTAAAAGAGGAGAGTTTGGGTTCTTCCAGTTTATCAGACTAAGTCTATATATAGTTAACTTAATTAGCTCAGGAGTCCAATTAAAAATAGAAGCTGGTTGGAACAAAAACGTGCAGCCACAATGGGCCCCCAGGACCAACGTTGAGAACCCCTGGCCTAGATCAACATGATGATCCATTAAACAATGGTACATATCAATTCTGTTTTCTGAACAATAATGGAAACAGTTTCTTTGATTAAACAATAGCATTATTGTTAGCTATCGAGTTACGTATACCATTGTATGCTGATTAGAAACCAATGTCCCCAGAATCTGTTGATTTTCAAAAGAAGCAGGC
Source organism: Polypterus senegalus (assembly GCF_016835505.1). NCBI lineage: Eukaryota > Metazoa > Chordata > Cladistia > Polypteriformes > Polypteridae > Polypterus > Polypterus senegalus. The sequence goes on along the minus strand of NC_053167.1, from coordinate 115,869,296 downwards.
AGTTCTGTATCTCAATATTGTATGTTGATGAGATACCAATCAAATACAATACAATTTATTTTTTTATACCCCAAAATCACACAAGTGCCAAAATGGGCTTTAACAGGCCCTGCCTCTTGACGGCCCCCCAGCCTTCACTCTCTAAGAAGACAAGGAAAAACTCCCAAAAAAACCCTTGAAGGGAAAAAATGGAAGAAACCTTGGGAAAGGCAATTCAAAAAGATACCCATTTCCAGGTATGTTGGGCATGCAGTGGGTGTCCAAAAGAAGGGGGTCAATACAATACCATACACAGAACAAATCCTCAATACAGTATAAAAAATAAAAATATTACAAGTACGGAGAAGAATTCAACAGTAGATAATATCACATCAAATCAGTTTGATCTTCAAAGCAGGTAACTCTTTTATAAGACATGAAAATTGTCTTTGGTATGTAGACAGACATCAACAATAACCTGCAACAATTATTTAGGAAATTTGCCTTTTCACTTATCATTGCAGTTTCAAACAAAGGGTGCCTATTGCCGCTTCATTTCTTGGCTTTTGCTGTATGTTTATTATTTACATGTGTTTTTCATAAAAGCAAAACAGAGAAATGTCATTTTCTTGAAAACACCAATTTCACATCTATTTTGGTGCTTTAGTTGTTTTTAACAATATTGAAAATATGATGTGTTTCCCCTGTGACACCATTTTGTGGAGTATTTCTGGACTATTGCTATACCATTTGTAGGCATGGTCAACCAGAAGTGTGTGACATGTAACATTTTGGAGTATAAGTTGCATCACACACTTTCTGGTTGTCCTTGATTGGATTCCTTCAAAAGACCTTTTTATTGATTTGTTGTTTTTGATTTCCTGGTTACATATTTTTGTTTGTTTTTTTTGGCTGCAGTTTACAGTTTTGGCTCTGGTTACATGTTTGTTTTATTTTTTAGTTGCCAAAGTTTCTTGCACCGTTTCTTGACTACTAATCTTAAAACATGTCCTGAGCACCATGTTCTGATACTTGGTTTGAAACTTTTGACTTGGTGACATCTCCTGATTCCAGTTCTGCTCAGAGCTGGTGCCCCCTTGTCTAGTCTGTACAAGTGGCACAGTAAGCACCTCGTGGATCCGGTGTCCCTGATTTGAATTCCAAACATTGCCTGTGTGGATTTTGCACCTTCTCCCCCATGTCTGTGACCCAAACATTGTGATCTCCATGCTCGGCAACCCCACCCTATCATGCCAAGAACACAAAAATTTGGAGTATATTGTGTTAAGCATGTAATTTGTTTTGCTATTGTGGAAGTGTATGTTTGTAATTGCATCTCTATAGTATACAGTAAGAAATGTAAGGTTTACTATCCGATTTGTGCCCAGGTGAGCCCATCATTATAAAAAGGGGGAGCTCAGTAGACCTTGACAGGTACTTTACTTATTTGTTGAGAGCTGTTAATTGCTGCTGCTGCTATTCTATTTTATTCTAAAATATATTGGACTCCTAGCAACCACTGCTACTTAGCTCTAGATGTGTGTTATCTTCTTATTCAATGCAGTATTCATTTAATGCTTGTAAATGTTGTTAATTATTGGCAAAGCAGGTCCATAAAAGTGAAATTATAATGACATTCAGTAGCTCTTAAAGTCTCTACAAATTGTTTGGCTGTATAGTTGACTTATCTGTACTCCTCAGGCAACAAGCAAATGGCAATGCTGCTTTATATTTACTCAGGTACTAAATGGCTAAATATAACAATATGATGTATTAATACATAGTGTTTTTCCATTAAGAATCAGTGAATGTAAAAGCAAACTAATAAAAGGCAAGCAGCCTTTTTCATTGATTTAAAAAATGTTCAAACAGCTTTTATTATTTATTTTCTATGAAAGTATTTCATGAGTAATGCATTAATATTACCTAACTATTTTTTCTATATAAATTTAAAACAAAAAAAATTAGTTTATGCGATTTAAAACATTAACATGAAGAGAAAAAAAAGCCAGTTTACAATTTTAATTAACAAATTCAAGTGAGATAAAGTATGTTTAGTGTGGGAATGTTTCTGCAGCTTGTAAATTAAATAATTTGTAAAGAAAAAAATTGTAATGTTTAAGACTGAACTCTGATTTTATGTGCACACACAAAACTGGGATAAGGTGAGTTACCTGGTTATGGCAGAAACCTGTCCTTGTATTTATCGCATGCTAATGGCTAAAAAAACTGAGGGAGACAAATTTGATCCTACTTTTAGGAGTATGAGTAAAACCATTTTATTAATTTTTGTAAGTTAAGAAACTACCCCTAAATTCACAAGGATTTAGGAGAACTTGTGAGCTGTACTAACTCTGTAGGAGCTGCCATGTGGAGATCAGCATGCACATCCCAGAAAGGCAGAATGTTTTGGAAACGATGAGCAACTCTTAAAAAGACATCATTTTGACAGCGATGGGATATTATTCATAACATTATAATGTTATAATTATATTTATAACATTATAATAACATTATTGTAATATCATTATAATAAAATTATTGTACATTATAATCATTTTTTTTTTTCTTTACACAAAGAACGATAAATATTTGGAATAAGCTGCCAAGTAGTGTGGTAGACAGTAAGACTTTAGGGCCTTTCAAAACTCAACTTGATGCTTTTTTGGAAGAAATAAGTAGATAGGACTGGCGAGCTTTGCTGGGCTGAATGGCCTGTTCTCGTCTAGATTGTTCTAATGTTCTAATATTATTGTACGTTATGTAATTGAAAATCAAAACAGCCATGCAGGGAAGCCATGTGTTGTTGGTCAATATTAAAGTGTTGGTAAGGTTGCGCTTTTTGGCCACATAGAAAAGGAAGCTTTGCAATATCCATGATTTGAATATGTCAAAACCTGCTGTTTCTCAAAGTTTGCACCAAAATTTGAACACCCTTACAACATGCAGCCATACCACCTGCATTTCAAAGCAGATCATCCACCTGAAGCTAAGCATGTTTAGGCTTAACCAGTACTTGGATAGCAGACCTTGTAGGAAAGCTTGGGTTGCTGCAGTAAGAGTTGTTGTGAGGCCAACAAGAGGCACTTACCTCGTGATTTGTGTGTGGTTTCCAATGTCCCAGTGCAGTAATGGAGACACTGTGCTGTAAATATGGCACTGTCCTTTGGATGAGACATAAAAACGAAGGTCCTGACTCTCTATGGTCATTAAAGATGCCTTGGCATCTTTCGAAAAGGGTAGGGTTTATTATGATGTACTGGATAAATTACTCATTACCCGTTCTGGCCCACTAATCAGACTGTGTCTCTATTGGGCTATCTCGCTAACCCCTTCACCACCTAATAGCTAATGTGTGGTGAGCATACTGGTGCAATGATGGCTGATGGGTGCTACACATTTGAAGATGGTTAAAGTGGCTCCCACCTGTCTATGTAAAGTGCTTTGAGTGGTGTGTTTTGGGTCATTGTCCTGTTGCAGCACCCAAGATCGCTTCAGCTTGAATTGAGAGAACAGATGGCCGGACATTCTCCTTCAGGATTTTTTGGTAGACAGTAGAATTCATGGTTCCATCTATCACAGCAAGCCTTCCAGGTCCTGAAGCAGCAAAACAACCCCAGACCATCACACTACCACCACCATATTTTACTGTTGGTATGATGTTCTTTTTCTGAAATGCTGTGTTCCTTATACGCCAGATGTAACGGGACATTTGCCTTCCAAAAAGTTCAACTTTTGTCTCATCAGTCCACAAGGTATTTTCCCAAAAGTCTTGGCAATCATTGAGATGTTTCTTAGCAAAATTGAGACAAGCCCTAATGTTCTTTTGCTTAACAGTGGTTTGCGTCTTGGAAATCTGCCATGCAGGCCGTTTTTGCCCAGTCTCTTTCTTATGGTGGAGTCGTGAACACTGACCTTAATTGAGGCAAGTGAGGCCTGCAGTTCTTTAGACGTTGTCCTGGGGTCTTTTGTGACCTCTCGGATGAGTCGTCTCTGCGCTCTTGGGGTAATTTTGGTCGGCCGGCCACTCCTGGGAAGGTTCACCACTGTTCCATGTTTTTGCCATTTGTGGATAATGGCTTTCACTGTGGTTCGCTGGAGTCCCAAAGCTTTAGAAATGGCTTTATAACCTTTACCAGACTGATAGATCTCAATTACTTCTGTTCTCATTTGTTCCTGAATTTCTTTGGATCTTGGCATGATGTCTAGCTTTTGAGATGCTTTTGGTCTACTTCTCTGTGTCAGGCAGCTCCTATTTAGGTGATTTCTTGATTGAAACAGGTGTGGCAGTAATCAGGCCTGGGGGTGGCTATTGAAATTGAACTCAGGTGTGATACACCACAGTTAGGTTATTTTTTAACAAGGGGCAATTACTTTTCACACAGGGCCATGTAGGTTTGGATTTTTTCTCCCTAAATAATAAAACGATCATTTAAAAACTGCATTTTGTGTTTACTTGTGTTATATTTGACTAATGGTTAAATGTGTTTGATGATCAGAAACATTTTGTGTGACAAACATGCAAAAGAATAAGAAATCAGGAAGGGGGCAAAAAGTTTTTCACACCACTGTATATCAATGTATGTGTGTGTTAATCTTAAAGTGCAACAGCAGACCAACCCGGTAACGAACTTGACGAGTACACCTACCTTTAAAGAATAAAGGTAAAGTGTAAGTAGAGGGATATACTACGATAATACAGCAAGTTTCAGTATAACTGTTACTTCACAAAGCATTTCTCATAGCCATAACAGTGGGAAAGAGTCTTCTGAAAGTACGGCATTGGATCATTCATTTTTTTCAATAAACATCCTCATTATTGGGCTTAACTGTTTTTTTGGTGTGTGTGTGTGTTTCAGATTTTTACTCTGTATTAATTACAGTGCTACACATGATGTTGCAAAGTGGCAACAATTACGTCCAGCTTAGCCCAATATTGTACCTTATTATACTTTTTTTTTTCTTCTACTTTGAATATTATTATTACTTACAATAATAACTTTGTGGTAAAGGTTTAGTGTTAGCATTAGAAAACTACAAAATGTTAACATGAGTGTTAAATTACAACAAACAATGGCATAAAATCACGACGTCATTTATTCTTGAACATGGCCTCCTGCTCCTCACTGGGACTGGGACTCCTTGTAACTTCTTATAATATCCTACTCTGAGGTGGAGCCCAGTTCTTATCCCAGTTAGTCTTCTTCTTTGTTCCCTTGTGCAATTGTTTTGCCTAAATATTCATTTTGCAATTAAAAGGAGTGGCCCTGCTGGCACCCCAAACTTCTTGGGAATAACCCTATGTTCTTCCACCTGTACACACCTGCGAATGTGAAATATGCTAGGATTTCAATGCAGATTCCTGGGACTGTGATGGAGTATTACTAAACATTGCACCCCCCAGTAAAAAATCTCAATGTTAAATATAATTAATAACATTTTAGGTAAAAGAGACACAATTTTAAAACAAAACTTACCATGTAAAGATGAGGCACAGCAAAGTAGATATTAATATGAGAACCTGATTAAACATAGCAGACTGTGTTCGCTGAATAGCTCTGTGAAGGTCATTCTGAAGAGTTAAGAAAGACATGTTAAATGTGTGCAACTTCTGTAGAGACCAGCTTTATGTTCTGCTTTATCATTGATATACAGAATATGAAAAACATGCAGTCATCTTATGTCAAGGTGAAGAAGAACAGTCAATCTGTGTTTGTTATGTCTGTCAGATCATACTAATACTTAAACAATTATTTAATAATCCAGTTATTTTTTTGTAGTTTACAATACATATTGGTTCAGATTTAAAGCAATATCCATCATGATACTCTAGGACAGGGGTGGCGAACTCCAGGCCTGTAGTGCCGCAGTGGCTGCAGGTTTTAATTCTAACCCTTTTCCTAATCAGTGACCAGTTTTCACTGCTAATTAACTTTTTCCCCATCACTTTAATAGCCCTATTAGAAGAGTTCAGCCCTCTGAACTGATTTCTTTCTTCATTAAATGACAGCCAAGCAGAAATGAGATGTGAAACGAGCCAACAGTTGACCAGCTAAACTGGAGCTTCAAACTCCAATCACTTTCTTAATGAGAAGCCAGTTCTTGCTGTTAATTAAAGCCGTTATTTAATTCCATGGCTTGTTGCTGCTCTTATTCTGCCACAGCATACATTTCAAAAACTTGTTGTTTTTCTGTTCTTTCTAAGTGCACAGTCAAAATGTTTTGGTGACCTGAGAGATCAACTTTACCAAGACCATCACCTCTCTTTAATTTCAGATATTGTGTAAAGGCACAAGGGAGCTGGTCATGTGGTGGCTTGTTTTGTGTCTCATTGTTTGACTGCTAATTAAAGAAAAGGAAACAACTACGGGGCCTGAGTCAAGTTAATTAAAAGAAGAAATCAGCAGCAAAAACTAGTCACTAATTAAGAAGATGGTAAGAATGAAAACTGCAGCCACTGCGGCACTGGAGTTCGCCACCCCTGCTCTAGGATATAACAATGCAATAACAATGGATGCCATAGATTATTTGATTATTAAAACAATTCTCTTTTTTTGTTAGCAAATTGAAAAGATTTAAAACTAAAAAACAACATAGTGGACAAGTTAACATAATTTCAAAGACAGATGGAGAATTCAGGTTCCATCACATCAGCAGTCCACTCACTCTCACAAAAATGTTTTCTTTGTTTCTTATCATGTATGAGTGGAATATCTATCATTGGACTATCCACAGCTTTTGGAGTAACAGACTTTCAGACTATTTTAGTTGTTTGATTTCTTAAATTTGACTTGATTGTATGGAACGTTACATGCTTTTAATAAATTCAATAAAAGATTAAAAAAAATACGAAGCTCTTTTATATTGTGAGCAAATAAAACAAACAAAAAGTCAAGTTGCTTTTTTAAAATGATCAACGCATTAAGTTACAAGATGAGTCAGTGCTAAACAGCTGCGTATTGTGCAGATGAGTTGCGATGTTAATGGGTTTCATATTGTATCACTTAGTAATGCATTCTGAGATCAAACACTTTTATGCAAATCCATGTTGATACGCGTCCCTATTTTTCTTTGACTAAAACAAAAAAAAAAATCCCATGGTAATATTTTACCAAATATACTTTAATTGTGCAGTATTTGTAAAATCTTCAGAAGCTCGTCAGCATTCAGATTACACCTAGGGTATTGTGCTGCAACAGCTGTCATTCTAATTATGTTAAAGCTCATTCAGGCTTTTGTTTAAGCCCTTTAATTGTTTTTCTAGAAGAAGATAACACAATAAGTGAGTGATACTACTGTGATTTTCAACAATGCTAATTCCCCAAGAAACAAATTACAACCAAATGCAAAGTGATGTTAACTAGTTAATAAACAAGATGTATTGCAGATGTAATGTGTAAGTCGATTAAAGGGCATTTTCAATTCGAGTGAAATCTCTCTTCAGATGCCTTTAAGTGCCACCATCCAAAGAAACCTTTGCCTTCTTCAACAAGAAGAATTATTTAATGTGTGAAAAACAAGAATTTGAAGCTTTTTCTCAAGTCACAGATTTTTAAGCCTAAATTAAAATACATTTTTCAGCTGACTAAATGTGTTTTAATATGGTTTATATACTTGTAGTAATATAATTACCTAGATTTTGTTCACAGTATTATGTATAATCATTCAAACAAACACTGAGCACTTGTGTATAAAGATAAAATAAAAGGGTCAACACTTACAATCATATTTTCCAAAGCATGTTTAGCCAGCCAACAATTTAGGAACACTGGAATAAAGAGATTTCTCAGTGGCGGCCAAAATATCTGAAAAAAGAACATATGCATAGTGGATCACCAAAGTTTACATGCCTTTATTAAAATATTGCCATTTATAAATGATAAGGCCAATCACGTTAAACATTTTTTTCAGCTTTAATAATTTCGTGTAACTACTAAAACACTATTTACCATATATACTCACGGATAAGTCAGGACTTGATTTTACAGTATAATTTCTGGTATTTTATAATGTCGCTCTTATAAGTCAAATGCAAAAACTCATGCTATTGTACAAGGGATTATGATATGCTAACACCCACCTGAGAGAGTAAACAAGGAGCACACGGCCTTTTTTTCTATGTGGGTGTGGCAATGCGCTGTATCAGCGTGTGATCCTAACCTCCCTCTCTCTCTGTCTCTCTCTCTCTCTCTCTCTCTCATTGTGCCTACGTGACCACACGGTAATACCCAAACTACTCCGAAGCAATGTTTGCACTGATTTGTGGTGTTTGTATCTCACACCCTCATACACTTTTATTGTAAGAGCATCCCTCATCTACGATGGAGCGTTAGATCAGAAGAAAATATGAAGCTGGTTTTAAATTAAAAGTCGAAGTGGTGAAAGAAACTGATAACTATGCTGCTGCAACAAAATTCGATATGTCTGAAAAACTGATGCAAGATTGGAGGAGGCAAGAAGATGTAAACAAATATATATATATATATATATATATATATATATATATATATATATTAAGTGTTGCATTTTTGAATGGGCGTACAAGTCGGGGTCTGATTTTATGATTGATACATGAGCATATACGGTAAAAAAAAAAACATATAGACAATTTTAGGAAGAAGTATAAAATAAACACTGTGCCTTGTGTGAAGTGTGTGAGCTCTTACAATGTAATTTGTTGAAGCACATTACTTTGATTCTTGTAGTAAGTCGTATCACATTGGTCTTTATCAACATAGCAAATTGGGATTTTTAAATTTTATCTTGAATTTATTAGCTTAGAAGATGCTTCAGTGCAAAGTGACTTACAAAACTGTTCAGCATAATCAAATAAATATCAGCCTGTGGAACTGCCTAGAAAACAAGCATTTCTATGGCCATTACTGCAGACTGCTGTAAATGGGGGAAGTAACACATAAATAATATCATTTTTGGGTGTCATACTCTAATGTCCAAATGAGAAAAATAATCTCTGAAAGTGATCTACATTAATCCACCTTCATAAAAGGATAAGCATCTGTGTGTCCATTTACTTATGTCTGTTTCTCCAACAGATGGTAATAAAATGCATTGCATTTGTCATTCTAACAAATGGCACACCACAAACATTGACACTACTTTTACGAATTCCACACCAAATGGCATATACTGTATTACTAGAAATGTGTATGATGCGCCATCTGTTGGAATGAAAAATGCAATGCATTTTATTACTACATGCATTACAAAAAATTCCACAAGATGTGCAAATGTTAATGCTAAGGTCCACATTTTATTACTTAGATTATAATTCATCATAAATGGGTAGCACAGATAGCTAAAAATATAAAACAGAAAATATATAAACATTCACTCACTTCAAGTCAATATCTGGACACTGCCACTGTTGAAGCTTTGTCTGGTTTTACAGGTATCGTTTGTGAACGGCCTTTTTCTAGTCTAGTGACACATTCTCAATTAGATTGATATCTGGACTCCAGGGCAGCTGTTTTTAAGCAATTTCTGAGAAGCCTTGGGTTTATGCCCATGTTTGCTGACTTGCTGGGGAACAAATTTTCTCCCACATCGCAGGTATCTTTCAGACCACCTCGTTGTATTTTGCATTATGCTTTTATAGTGAGAATGCTGTGTTTTTGTAACATGCAACATGCAGTGGTTTGTCTTGCACAAAATATGGTGTTTTAAAAAACCTTCATTTTTTTCTCAAATCAGACTGTAGAACCTTCCTCAAGCTTATTTCAAAGTCTTCCATATGTCTTCTGGCAAACTCAACCTGTGCATTTTTTACTGGTGGCTTTCTCTTTTTGCTTCTCCCATAAAGCTGGAACTAATGAAGCACCCGGGCAGCAGCTACTGTCTGAACAGTCTCTCCGGTCTGAGCCACAGCAACTCGTATCTCCTTCATAGTTTTCATTAGTCTGTTGATGGCCTCCCTGACTTGTCTTCTTCAATGGTCACTCAATGTTTATAGGCGGCCTGCTCCAGGCAGGTTTACAGCTGTGCCAGACTCCAGGGGACATTTAGTTGCTTGGATATTTTCTTGTCTCCATCCCCTGACTTCTTTTCAAATATTCTTTCCCTGAGATGCTTGGAGTTTTCTTTTGCCTTCATTGTGTAGGTTACACCACCATACTGATTCACCACAAGTTGGACTTTCCAGATAAGGTGCGTTTATGCTACAATTAGCTGAAACCCCAGAGAGGAGATCTCCATTGAATTCTGTGATTTCTACAAACAATTGGCTGCACCAGTGATGATTGATGTGATTGTGTCATATTGGAGATTGTGAATACTTATGTAATCAATTACTTTCTGTTTTATATTTGTAATTAATTTAGACCATTTTGCAAGGATCTTCCTTCACTTTAAGATTAAAGAGTCATTTTCTGTTAATCAGTGTCAAAAAGCCAAATGAAATCTACTGGGATTCAATGTTGTGTAACAGGGGGTGAACACTTTTTAAAGGTGCTTTAGAGACCAGCTCTGCAACACCAGTCACCTGCTTTTCCACAGTCGTTCATAATGACTTATAAAAGGAATGATTTTTTGAAAAAAAAAAACTAAAAAAAAAAAACAAGTCATTGTGTCATTAAATAACCGATAAGGTTAATCTTGGAAAATCTTGTGCTTCATATAGAAAGGGTATTGAGATCAAACCTCTTTAACTCCTGTAAAGAGAACACACCACCCTGGCACACTACAGAGCTGATTCAGGTTAAAAATGGAGTGGATCAAGAAAACAAAACTGTCAGTGACACCATAAATGTTGAGATGAATGACTTCAGCATTAAATTAAGGGCTAAACTCAAGGGTAAGAGGTTCAGTAAAAACCACAAGGGCAAGTTCCTCTTTTGTGTGCTGAAGTTGAAACTGAACTTTTGAACTGAGATGTTTTATTACACAATTGCCACACTCTGAAATACTTAGTTTAACAAAAATAGATATGCTTTTTAAGATAATAGTAAGCCGAAACTATAATAAAAGTGAATGAAAATAAATATTAGAATAATCATGCAAAAACATGTGTAAGAATCTGCCTTGAATGGATTGTTATTTTTAGGGCAAAGGATAGTATTAAATTGTATTATTGTATTCTTTTATTGTTGTATTTTGTTTTGTGCTTTATTTAATAAGATCAATTTTCTTTTACTATTAATTTGGTCTAGATTCTTGTATTTTTCTGGTCTCAGTGGTTACGGTGTGTGAGGTGTCAACCCAGGGATTTCATTGAACACATAAGTAGGGACATGAGATACATGACGACTGAAGATTAAGGCCTACAGCAGGTAAACCAAACCTGTTAAAGCCCTATCACCAGGAGCTAGTCGAAGGGTCTGGACCTAAGGGTGTAGCAGGTGCCACAAGTGCTATTGTCCCGTTGTCAGTTTGCATCTCCTTAGAGTGCCCTGCAAGAAATGGATGACTGATAATACACCATTTAAGGGGAGGTCACAACACCGACAGGACGAGAGTCAGAGAGACATTGTGCGTTAGAGCAAGGAGAAGCAACAAGGTAGGGCCAAGAATCCATCTGCTGGAAGAAGTTTTTTCTCACTCGACAATACAAAGGAGATGCGTCTCTTAAGATGGACTTTTTTGGTTACTCTGGGGCAATCGACTCTTTGGGACCGGTATGGCAGAACTTTTTTGTTATCGGTTTGGTTGCCGGTGTACTTCATGAGGCTTCCACTTTCCATCTTGCTCAGGAACTGTAAGGACAATCAAGCAATTTGAGGAAACTGGTTTATCTTAGGTGATAACATCTCACCCCCTAATCTGTTGTCTAAGGTTGTTTTTGATTCTTGTTAGGTACTTGTTCGTTTTTTCTGTCTGTATGTATATATTTTTAATCTTCTTCAATGTGGTAATGTTTATTGTCTGATGCTGATCTGGGACATGTGGTGAGGGGTCAAATATAAGGACAAGTGTTGGTCACGTTACCCTGAAAGATTTTTTAATAACAAACTGCTTTTCCCTAGTGGTTTTCTGATCATGCAGCAACCCGGGGTTTAGTTGTTCTCCTAGGGTGGCGCTATAAGGGACCTAAGGGTCCGAACTTTACCATGACCTCCAGATTTCTCAAACGTTGGCCTCAGAAAGAGAGGAACATAACTTGGGTTTCCCTGCAGATCCCTCGGTAAAAACTCTGGTTGCTTACCACATCTAAAGCTGAATGTGACTTAAGTTGAATAGTGACTCTAAGATTTAGTTTGAACTAACATGGATAAACTTGAAAATGGCATTTTTGGAATAAACGTTTTCCATCCACACTAGAATTTTCAGATCATTTTTTGAAAGTTTGTTATCCCCAATGAAACCCCAAAAATGTGAAAATCATCCCTATTGGTCATGCATGAGATATCAGCCAAGCACATTTTTTGTTTACAGAGCAAAACAATGAGGAAGAACAAAATAGAGATCTATGCCTGGACAGATGATGAAGTGGCACTGCTTTTAAATCTAATAAACAAGTGTAGGTTGAACAAAACCGTGCCTTGGGAAATATAGACTAGGAGTCCTACTTAAATAAAGCAGTGACATTTTCTTGTGTTTCAACGTGTAATATTCATCAGCTGATGAAATGAAATTAGGAAACTGACAATCCTCATATCAAAAGAAATTATCAGGACAAACTGAAGTCTGCGACTGATGGCATGAGAAGTATACTGTACATCAGCATTTTTGAAAAGCTCAGTATTCCCTTTCCACACTGTTACATGAGACCATGCATTTTCTAATGTGCACATTTCAGAGAGTGTTTTAGAAACAATTCAGTTTTGCTGGTTAAAAATGCCATTTCAATTTGGACAAAAGTCCAGAGCAAATGGTGTCAGTGTTCAGTAGATCTAGGTTGTACCTCATGTGAGCAAGTGTGAGTAGTGTGCCCTGTAATGGACTGACACCACGTTTAAACGTTTTCTCCCTTCATCTAAAAGCATCCCAGGGTTTGCTCCACCCTTGGCCTCCATAGGACGTGGTTTTGGACAGCCAATCTATGAATGTCTTCACTGTTTTTGACCCAATTAATAAGTTTTAAAGTGATAAGAAGATTACTGAAATGATGTGGTTGCTGCAACTGCAAAATCAGATTGGCAAAAAAAATAGGGAGCGGGGGGCACATGTTCTCTTGTTTCTTGCTGGTGTGCGCCTGTTAAAATTGGTGGATATTACCAGTGTAGCAAATAAATCTAGTTATCCCATAAGCACATTCAAACTGTTCTCTAATATATTTTAAATAAATTGTATTGCAGAGGCTTCTTTGTTATCCTCATTATAAACTAATACCAAAGATCTAAGGATTAAACAGTATAATGTAATATCAATAGCAATAATTTGAAGTCAGTATTGTTAACAATTATGAAATTCGAACCAACTCTGTCCTTTTATTTTTCTAGGGTTACATATTTTACAGGAAATTATGTTTTCAAAATAGTCAAGACGTTGTATAAAAGAGATATGCAAAGCTCATATTTTCATTATTATCACAGTATTTCTAATCGCACACAAAAATCTTATAAACATTATTAGGTTATTTTGTGTGTAGCTTCTTGGAGATTAACTTAATTAAACATTTTATGAAGAAATTAAATTTCTCAAGTTAATAATTTTCTAAGAATTATATGATCATTCTGCAGTGGCTTCATACTTAATGAAAGGATTTATGGACGTGGTTTGCTTATAAGAAAATGGACGGAAAGAAGGAAGAAAATGTGCAACAATGAATTTCCTAACTTCTTTATTCAACGGTATTCCTTTTTCTTATCGCTATCCATACCACATCTCTTTCTTACATTTGCTGTTTTTACTTGCGTTTACATTTTGATCACTGAATCTTGTTTAATTTACATGAGTGTAAAAACAATTTAAACATATAAAATGATTCAAATAAATTCTTGCCTCCAAAAAACAAGGAAAAATCGTTATGCAAATGGAAAAAAAAAATGTCCATTAAAAAATACAACATGCAAATGCAGAATTATTACGACAACTGAATGTAAACCGAATGGTCCAGTCCTATCAGCCAAAAACAGCACTTTGCATAAAGACAAATTCATATGCTACAAAGAGCCGTATTTTTTCTCGATTAGAAAATGTATTAAGCAAATGATGCGTAGTTGGAAAAAGAATGCTTAAAAAGAAAAAGTGAGAAATGAGTTTATAAAGCACAGAGAATTTATTAATTTAGGTATTTTTACAAGCCTTAAATTTTACACCGTTTGGCTTGCTCTCTCTCTCAAGGGTGGGGATCGATCTGTTCTTAGCATAATTCTTTTTTTTTGTAAAAACTTGATTGCTATGTATCGATTGTAATAAAATTAATAAATAAAAAAAAAAAAAAAGAAAGAAAAAGTGTAAGTCCCCTGTAAATATTGTTATCAAAAGTAAAATAACAGAGAATATTATTTTTTACTTTACTCAACATCCAGTGGGGCCTCCCAAATATCCGTTAATGCAGTTAAACAGACACAATTAAAGAAACGCTGTAAAAAGCAATAAATATCAATAAACTTACTAAATTAACATACTAATAATAATAATTATATTTACTGCTAACATTTACTCAAAGTATATTTGTATTCCTATTTCTCGTAATGCCTGTTTAATACACTTACTGTTATCAAAAAGGGCACAGTATTGATCATTTCCAGGATGAATGGAATCCGAAGAACTTGCTCCCAAAGGTTCCCCTGGAAAATAAAAAGCATCAAAGTGTTCTGAAGGAGCTATGACACAAAGTGTGAATGAAAGTTTTTTTTTTTCTTTTTTCAAAAACTGGCCCATATAATCCCATGGTTTTTTAGGTTTAATACATTAAGATGTCTCAGTGTGACATTCAACAGGCTTCACTATATAACCAAATATTTTATTAGTCTGTTTATTACATCTGCTGATTGTCTAGGAGTTGAGAATATTGCCTCAAGCTAAACCCCCATATCCTTTTCAGAGTTTGCTTCCTATGAGTCACCGTCACCCATCTTATAAATATAATTAATGTTCACATTGCCTGCATTTTGCACTTTGTGGCATTAAAAGTTTATTTTTCAAGTATTTGCCGAGATGATAAAAATATTGTCCAGGTCTTTTTCAGTTGTGCAACTGCCTCCTCAGTGTTTGCTTCCCCTGTGAATTTCAGAGATCTACTAGTCATATCAAAACCAATGTAATTAATAGGAATTTGAAAGAGTAACTGTCCAACGTCGGATCCCTTAGGAATCTCATTGATGATACACGGAGCAATGTCCTCTTATCTATACTCTTTATCTCCATCCAATTAACTTACTTGAAATCCAGTTCTGTACCTCTGATGTCAGTGGTTTTTAATTTCAAAATGAATCTTCAGTGCCATTCTGCATCCAAAGCATTCTGAAAGTCTTTGTAAATTGTGTTGTATGCTTTGCTTTTTACTGATACTAAATTAGATTTTTGCAAGATGCAACCAATTCGTTTGTTCCTTTCATAAACTTTTGCTGTCTGTTATTTAGAATTCGGTATTCACACAAACCATTGAAACATAATTGTGACAGGTTATTGTCTACACTTTACAACTTCCATTAATGTCTTGGGTGCAATTCCATTTGCAACAATCTGAGGTTAGTAGGCATAATGTACCTTATAACTGAGATACGTCAACAGTGTTGTTTCAAAAAGACTTATCAGGGCCACAGTAACCTGTTAGGACGTGTAAAAAAAAAAAAAAAATTGTTAGTAAAACAGTCATTAGAAGATAACTGACAGAAGCAGTACAATAAATTTTGAAAATATATTCTGTAATATTCAATCAATATTCTGTGAGCAGAATCATTTCATATCAGAGTAGCACATTGTATCTCTGTAACATTTTTTGTTAAATCTTTTCTTTCAATTACCTGACTATTGTTAGTAAGTATTTTCAATATATATTTTTCTTTTTATATGTTAATTATTTAACCTGCTTAATCCAGTTCTGAGTTAAGTTAAAGTTCTTTGTTTATATGTGGGTGAGGTGCAGAAGTCATCAGGAGTCTTAAATGGCTGCTGATGCACTAGCAGGGTTAGATCTCTCAAATTCCAGTTATTCACTAATCATTTTCAATGTAAAGATGGTAAAATCTGAAATCCAGCAGCCATATCTTCCTGTATCTCAGAAGGGGTCATCCACCTGAAGCTAAGCGTGTTCAGGCCTGGCCAGCACTTGGATTTGAGACCATCTAGAAAAAGCTTGGGTTGCTGCTGGAAGAGGTGTTGGTGAGGCCAGCAGGGGGTGTCCACCCTGAGGTCTGAATGTGGATCCCAATGCCCCAGTGTAGTGACAGGGATGTTGTGCTGTAAAAATGGCACCATCTTTTGGATAAAATGTAAAATCAAGGTCCTAACTCTCGGTGGGCATTAAAGATCTCTGGGCATCCTTCATAAAGAGTGTAGTGTATCTTGATGTCCTGACTAAATTGCCCAACACGGCCTGGTCATTTTCTAATCATCCCCTGTCTCTAACTGGCTAAATACCTCTCACCCTTTCACCACCTAATACCTAATGTGTGGTGAGTTTGCTGGTGCAATAATAGCTGTAGTCACATCATTCAGGTGGGTGCTACACATTGGTGGTTGTTGAAGTGGCGTCCTTCTTTCTATGTACAGTAATGCACTTTGAGTAGCAAGAAAAACCCTTAAATAAATATAAAGAATTATTATTATTAATGTAAAGATTGTAAACTCTGTGCCTGTTCCAAAAAGACTAAACATCCCAGCGAAATGGTGCTTGCAGTGTAATAGAGGAAGCTGTTGAGTTTCTATAATATTATGGATGAAAATGGACAAGTGTGTGATTGATTTGCTGTGTGCAATGAGTAAGCAATAAAAACACATCTGCAGAAACATAGTGGATAGTTATGATGTTTTTAGAAAATTGTGAATGGTTGCTACATTTATCTTTATAAATGATCCCACACAAGAAGATACAATATGCTATAAATAAATAAAGATACTTATTTCTGTTTAAAATAACTTTGAGGTGGAAATTGCAGTCTTATTATTCACAAGAACCCAAAATTATATGTGCAGTATTTACAATAAATAAAATGGTGTGCAGATTTTTTTTTCTAGTTTTTGATAACTTCTTTTATCTTTTGTTAATTATTAACATTACGATTAGATTCATTTGGCATCTAACTTGCCATTAGTATTTTATGAATAGATTTTTAAATTGGAAGTGTGCTGCTGACATCACAAACCTGAGTGTCTACTCATCTCAACTGCCTTTTGGACAAGCTGAAAATTTGAGAATAGTCACAGGCAGAACGAAGAGGCTCTGAAAGTTCTTCATTTATGCAACATCTGAAAATGTATGAGACTGTACAGATTGTAAAGTGGGGCATGTGAAATATTCTTGTACTCAGCTGGTGGCATCTTGATCCCTAGGCACCTGAGGAGCTCAGTTACACCTTATCAGAGGAAAAGCTTCTCCAAAGGAAGGATAAAAGTAAGATGGAAAAGTTTTAGATCTAGCCTGCCTCTGTATAATGAGGAAACTTTGATCACAATTAATTTACTTGACTGTATTGTCACATCTAAATGGGAGTCACAGCACGTTCAGGTACTTTGGCATTTTGGGTACTGATTAAACTTGCTTTTAATACTGAATGGCGTACATTTGATTGCAATAGAAACAATCACTTTGCTACTAACACTCAAATGATGAATCATTCTGATCCTGGAATGCTGGTGTACTGTTTGTAGCACACATGGAGAAAGGAGGAAAGGATCTGGAACAGAATGACAAGGCGCAATGTTGAAAAAACAAAGTCAGGTGTCATTACCAGGAAACCAATTGGACAGAGATGTCAAGGCCCAAAACGGGAACTAAAAGACCAAGTCCAAAAACAAGTGAGAGCAAAAACTAAACAGACTAGAATGCTTGAGAAATTATTAACAATCTTCTTCTTATTATTATTATTTTAAAGCTTAAAAAAATGGGAAAAAAATAACCCAGCCATGGAAAAACTCAAACTGAGAAATAAAAGAATAAATGGATGTTCACTTTTGACAGCAGGTGACTGCAACCAGTAGAACTTTGAAAGGTACAAATTATAACAGCATGTTCCATTTGTAGACAAGCTGGGTCTGCTGTTTTCAACTGTAATGCCTTTAAAACCTGTGGCACAACTGAACAGATCTAACTCCATCCTACTGTCACCTACAAGCCAGCTGTCAAACAACAGCAGTTCTCTTATTATGCAAACCAGAATTTTTTGTGTGTATTTGGGAGGTTATGATTTGTTTATAATAATTATATTTTTCTTGAGCTTCTTGTTGTCACATGTGGGGGACTGAGGATACCTTCCAAGGTATGCAATACTGTGCCAGGGCAGGACGGGGGCACTGTTGCTAATGTTCTTGTCTTTTCTCTACGCAGCTCAGAGAAGGCATCCAATGAGAACATTTGACCCACCCTCAATGTTTAAAGAAGGCCCCTACCTATTACAGTCAGAGCCCTATAACTGTGAGTATCCCCAGAAGGAAGTGTCTTTTTCAGTCCTGGACTTTCAAAAGAACAGAGCTCCTGAACAAAACTGCTCAAAATGAGCAGCCAGTTCAGGCAAATTATGTGGCCAACAAAACTGAGTTTCTGTTTATGTGGTGCCATTGTGCATTTTTGTATTTTTTTTTTTTTAAAAGGGGTGTCCCAGTTGGCTCCCCCGACTAGTTTTTGGTAACCATTGAAGCTATTTTATCTATCTATCTATCTATCTATCTATCTATCTATCTATCTATCTATCTATCTATCTATCTATCTATCTATCTATCTATCTATCTATCTACGTCCTTTATTAATGTATCCTTATTGTCATTCAATAGAAGCAGGTAATTAATTTGCAGTTGTATATCAATTTTTTAATCCATTTTATCATTTTAATAAGTGAATGCATGACAGTATGTAATGTAGGTCAATATACTCTGGAATGGAATGGCTTTCTCATCAGGCTTGTTTCCCGTCCTAAAGCTGATGCTGGCCCAGTATGGCTTTCTTTGGAAAGAGGGAATGAATGGTGAACTAATTATTTCTTTAATCAATAAGTTGTTTCCTTAACTGGGACAGTATCTTCAGACACATTTGTGTCAATGTGGAGCTGTTTAACTATCAAGACTTATTTACAAATGATTATTATGAAAATGTTTCACTTTAGATTCTCAATTGTTAAACAAAAATTGTGATATAAAACAAGTTGTGGAAATTTGTAAGTGATTTCCATTAAATATATTTTCCAAAATCACATTTGTCCATTATACAAACCTCCTTTCACCCTTACAGCCCTGTGAGAAGTCAAAGTTTATAACAGATGCCTCAATTATCAGAGACCAGACCCAAATGTCCAAGCCAGTTCATGACAGGCACATGCATGAACGTTTCCGTACACAATAAACATTACCCAAGGAATCGCTAAGGGACACACATAAAGACTATGTAAAAAGAACTCTCTCACATGAACATGGATATGTCTGAACGTATAATGATCAAGAAGGGATGTATGTATACAGCTTAGAAGCAATAGTGCTAAACACTGAGATTTCACACCATTTTAGAACTCGCATCTAGGTTAAAATATTCCTTAAGCATAATTCTGGAATATTTAAAGTAGAGTTTATACTGTACCTGCAACCCCCATAAAGGAAGACTTCTCCTCACCCAGATAATAGGAGCCCTGGTTAAAAAAAATAAATATCATATACTCAGAAGACGTTTAAATACCAAAAGACAGACCTGATGAAATCGAAAAAAGAACAATGAGTATTAAGTTTTTGCTTTAAATTCAGGCTTAAAAGGTTGCCAGTGAAAGCTAAAGAAATTGTCTCAGACTACAAAAGGGTGGTCCTTAGGAAACGACCCGAGTACATTCACCCTTCACTTCAATTACACAGGTATACATTGAAGCAACTGTTTTGGTTATTTCATAGGATTTATTTAAAGCTTTAGGCAATAAATTCAAGAATAAAAAATATTTGCATTTTCACAAAACTCATTTTTAGTTGTCAATATAGTTTTTTTTATTATTTTCATATTGTAATTATTTAGATATCAATTTTATTTTAATGAGAGTCTGTTTGAATTTAAGATTTTTTAACAATATATGCTTAAAGAAAGGCTTTTTTTTAAAACAGTTATTAACTACTAGCCATGGTTAATAGAATAATTAGAAAATATTTGCTATCTCTTGCCCTATATGTATCTTCATTGCCTTTACTTTGTATTTGCTTGTGTTGCTTAACCAGCGCCTCTCCTCTCTCGGGTGTTTCCATAAAGCCTACTCCTAAGAATCAGTCATTTTTGAGGCACCTTTCTCACCTCTTGTCTAGTTTATAATGGATGTTTTTGAGGGCAACTCTCTCTGTGTGCCTCGTATGCTTTTGCTCCTCCTTGTGTGTCTCACACTTGCCCTTCCTCTTTCATTGCATCACCAAAAGCCAAATTGACCAATCGGATTGCTCAGATGGACTGGACACACAGACCTTAGTGTTTTATTATATAATAGATAATAAGCATTGTTGGTACGTATTTGGGGACCTGAAAGCACTGTGTATCTTACTGTGTCAGCAGTCAGAGCATACAAAATCCCCATGTGAGTGGGACAGAAGAGCCAAGAATTGACATTGGGTTCAGAAGGAATGGCCATCTTGAAAAAAGTTACAGCTTGGAGCCAAAATCATCAGCAGCACTGACTTGGTGGGTCCAAATAAAGTGCTGCTACCACCGCTTCATATTAAGTTTGGTTTAATGAAGCCATTTATCAAAGCCCTATCAACAAATGGAAGTTGTTCTATGTATTTGTGCTCAAAGTTTCTGAGTTTGTCTGTTATTAGAAAACTGATTTCTGATTTCTGGAGTTTTAGGGTGAACTTGGAACCAAGAGGAATGATGGGAATAAAAGAATAAAAGACGAATAAAAACATCCACTTCTGATAATGCAAGACATAGACGGGAAGAAGAGTGGTGTTTAGAATGAGAAACTGGATGTGAAAGAGGAAAGACTATTTACAGTAAGTGGTTACAGGCAGTGCAGAGAAATGGATAAAATGTAGAGTAAGCAGAACTATATGTTCACCCTTTTGTTTCTTTAATAAATAACCATTATCTAGTGTACAGCCACTTCCATTCTGTTTAATACTACTACAGTGGTGTCAAATATTGTCGCTTTGATAAACATTAACTAAAAAGCAAAACAAATTAAATCGCACAGATAATGAGCCAATGAAAACATTGTAAGCATTTATTATGATACATTTTCAGACCTTTTTTAGCACATTTGATTTATATATAAAGTGGGTAACATATTTAAAATGACAGAATTTAACAAAGGAACAAACACAAGACTAAATATAAAGTCTAAAAAACTTGCTTGTGTAACCTGGCTACTATCTTCTTACCACCCATGGAGCCCTTTGCTCATTCTATGCAGGTTTAAGACTCATTCTTGAGTCACTTCTATGACCAGAAGCAGCCTCACATTTTCAACAGGGACACCAAGCTACATGTCCCTAGAGTGTTCTTATGTCTCTGCATGTCTAAACCTTTGGTTTCCTTTAGGAAGTCCAAATCTCCAGGACATTTACAGTCTGCTTTTTTTAGTGGAGCAGAATGTCCCCATAAACCTGACCTCTTGTGACAAGATGGTTTTACCATCTGTGCTATTTCCTTCTCAACCTCACACTCTTTATAAGAAGGATCCGGTAAACAGTAGAGGTCAAAAGTTTGGACACACCTCCTCATTCAATGTGTTTTCATTATTGTCATGACCATTTACAGCACTCCATCACTCTCCTTCTTGGTCAAATAGCCCTTACACAGCCTGGAGGTGTGTTTGGGGTCATTGTCCTGTTGAAAAATAAATGATCGTCCAACTAACCTGACTTCTGCACAACACAACTGCTGGTCCCAACCCAATTGATAAAGCAAGAAATTCCACTAAATAACCCTGATAAGGCACACCTGTGAAGTGAAAACCATTTCAGGTGACTACCTGTTGAAGCTCATCGAGAGAATGCCAAGAGTGTGCAAAGCAGTCATCAGAGCAAATGGTGGCTATTTTGAAGAAACTAGAATATAAAACATGTTTTCAGTTATTTCACCTTTTTTTGTTAAGTACATAACTCCACATGTGTTCATTCATAGTTTTGATGCCTTCAGTGAGAATCTACCAATGTAAATGGTCATGAAGATAAAGAAAACACATTGAATGAGGAGGTATGTCCAAACTTTTGGCCTGTACTGTACTTGGCACCTTAGCTCCTGCCAAATGACCTTCCTCTGACAGTCTGAGGAAGTATTGCCAATTCCTTTCCAGGTTGCCCTTATTTCTTTTTTAGCTAAGTGCTCCAGTAAATCAAGTGCCTTCCATCTGTAGAAGCAAGACAGTTTATACTTACTGAGCAAATTATTGGGAGCACCTGTACACCTCCTTATCCATTTCAATTATTTAAACAGCCAATCATGTGGCAGCAGTGTGACGCATAGAAGCTTGAGTTAATGTTTGCATCAAATACCAGAATGGGAAAAAATGTGATCTCGGCATTATAAACTGTGGCATGATTGTTGGTGCCAGATGGGCTTTTTCTGTAACTGCTGATCTTCTTGGATTTTATCACATACAACAGCCCAGCGAGTGGCAGATCTGTGTATGGAAATGCCTTGTTGATCAGAGAAGTCAGAGGAGGATGGTCAGACTGGTCAGAGATGATAGAAAGTCTATAGTAACTTGAATAACCACTCTGTACAACTGTAGTGAGCAGAAAAGCACCTCAGAATGCATAACATGTTGTCCCTTGAGGTAGATAGGCTACAACAACAGAAGACCATGTCAGGTTCCACTCCTGTCAGTTATGAATAGAAAGCTGAAGCTGCAGTGGGCAATGGCTCACCAAAACTGGACAGCTGGAGGTTGGAAAAACGTAGCCTGGTCTGATCAATGTCAAATATTTTTGAGCTACACAGATGGTAGGATCAGAATTTGGTGATAACAACATGAATCCATGCACCCAACATGCCTAGTGTCAACAGTTCAGACTGGTGGAGGGAGTGTTTTCTTGGCACAATTTGGGTAAATTAATAACAGTCAGTCAACCCTTGAATGACATGGCCAATTTGAGTTTTGCTGATGATCTTGTACATCCCTTCATAGCCACAATTTCTCAATATTCTATTGGCTACTTCCAGCATGGTAATGCACCATGTCACAAAGCTAAATACATCTCAGACTGGTTTCATGAACCTTGCAATGAGTTCAATCTCCTTCAGTGGCCTTCCAAGTCACCGGATCTGAACACAATGGAACACCTTTGGGATGTGGCAGAATAGGAGATTCTCAGCATGAATGTTCAGCTAACAAATCAGCAGATGTTGCAAGATTCCATTACATCAACATGGATCAGAATGTCTAAGAAACATCTAATGGAATCAATGCCTTAAAGAACTGAGGTTGTTTGGAGAGCAAACGGGGGCCCTACACAGTGTTAGTGTAGTGGTCCTAAGAATTTGCCCAGGGAGTGCCACTGTTGCTCCCATCTCTTTTGACAGGTCTGCTCCTGCTAGCTTTTCTGTTCTCTAGTCTACTAGTTCACTTTACTATACGCCATATATAAAACATTCTTAAAATAAACCAGTTTTAATATTTCACTTGGAAAGTTTATTTGTTCTGAAATTTAAATGCTTTTCCATTTTTAAAACATGTTTTCTGAAGCCTTGTATTGTATTAAATGAATCATTTACTTACCAATTTATTTTTGTTAGTGTATAGTTCTGATTGGTACATCCCCAACTTGAAAATGAACAGAGAAAAGTGAATTAATGAATTATATCTTTCAGTGACATTAACAATATAATGATGCTATTTGTAAAGAAGTTCTAACAAGTTAACACCACAAAAACCAGTAAACAAACTTCTGGCAAAAGTTGCATTTTTTTGCATTTGCACATTGAATTTTCAGACGACGGTATTACATAATGTCTGTAAGGAAAGACATTTTAAAAGCAGGAACAAGCCCTGGGTGGGCCACCAGTCCATTTCAAGCTACATGCAAACACAACTACTTTCAAACGGAAATGATTCAAGTTAGCCAACTGACGTGGCAGCATGTTTACAAGTTATAACAGTAAACTACATTCAGTAAAAGGAGTGCTTTTTTACTCATTAATGAACAAAGCGAAACATTTCAACATTTGTGACATTACAATATTCATCACATTATTTAACATTTCTACTGTCTGCAGCAAAACGCAAAGAATACTTATTTGTGTTCTGAGAAGTTCCATTAAAGTCAAGGAGGTGCAAACTGCTCAATTATGTTTTCTGTGATAAGTACAGAAGCAAACATCATAAGTGGATAAATTGAATTTTTTTACAAACACATTGTACAAAGTGTATAATTTTAGGAACATTATGCAAATTAAAAATGGTATGTGATGTTCCAGTCACTGCAACCCTCTAATTGGTACACTTGATTTAATAATTCCTCCTCCACAATGCCGTATGATAACAATATTCACTCTTTGGACTGAATGTTTTTATCTCTTTGCAGACTGCAAAACATCTTGTTTTTCAAAAGCAGTTTTTTCCATGATCAACACATATTTGTTGCTCCTTTTCCAAGATGTAATCTATGTAAAGTTATTTTTTATGTGCACTAAATGATATAAAGTTGCTTAGTCATTTAAGTAAACTATTTCACTTCATTAAAAGAATGATAAAAGTCTGAAAATTGCCTTTTATAGTCCCTCTATATTTAAAATCCAACATCTGTCTGTATGTATGTATGTATGTATGTTTATCCTCTTTTCACGAGAGAACTACTTAACAAATTTAGATCGGGTTTTTCTAGAATTTGCTTGAACATCCCAGTGGATTTTGCAACCTCTCTCATCTCACTAAGTATCATAGTTTACTTGCGATACCAATTTATTTGCAGGAATCCGAGAGAGATGCAAAAGGCCAATGGGAGGTGGGCAGGGCCATCCTCACTCATGCGCCAGCCTCAGGGAGTCCTATACCTCCGCTTAGCTAGCGAACGAGAGAGTTACTTAACAGATTTAAATTGTATTTTTTTCTATAATTTGCTTGAACATTCCTGTTCATTTTGCGACTTCTCTCATTGTGCTAAGAATCACAGTTCGCTTGCAGGAGCGATATATTTGCGCTAATCTGAGACACAGGCTGCAGGCCGAGGGGAAGAGGAAGCGTGACGTCAGGAGTAGGGAGCCAGACAGGGCCCTCCTCGCTGTCCTGTTTCACTTCTACATGGACAGCGAGTAGTAAAATATAAATCAAAGTAGTGTTGTCATACTCAGGTTGCCCACATTCTGGTATCATTCTATACCCAGGAAATTAATAGTTATGACCAACATAGACTAGTGCAGTGAGGACACACGAACAAGAATGGTGCAAAAGTGCCTACTGAAATTTTAGTCTCACAACAGACAGGTCCCTGAGCCTCAGTGCATTTCTTTCCCATCTCTTCCCCACTCCTCGTTTGGGTCTCCTCAGTGAGTCTGAAACACCTGTAAATGTAGTCATCAATTAAAATGGCTTTTGTTTGAGCCACCTCAGCCAATCACCTCTAGGATGCTAAATTCCGGCACTGTCATCCCTCCAACATCCTTTGGTGTCCACTGGACAACCATCAAAGCACTTTGGCCAGTCTTGCTCCCTGGATGTTCAACAGAAATGACCCACCACAGTGCACTGCTCCTCTCACTCCACCTCCCGAATGCCATGCCTCCTGTCTGCCACACTGGTTCACACTCCCGATATTTATTTACTCCTCTTTGCTCTTTCTACACATACTCTCTCTTGATTTCTCTGATCCTTTCTCTGTTCTTTCTTCCTCAATATGTTCTCTTTTTTCTCTAATTTTTTCTACTTGAACTCTTTATGCTCTGTAGATGAAGGTGCTTTGCTTATTGATCTGAAGACTGTCAATGAGGAACAGCAGAGCCGATCACACCTGCACATTAACAAGCAACTAGCTAGTTTCCCCACTGAATACCTCACGCCTGCATGACTTTCCAGCGTCACACACCCACACCCATCAAGTCCGAGTGCACTGTTTCCATTTAAAAATGATGCATTGCCAAGGACGACACCACAAGTGTTCATTCATGCAGTGTATCTCAAAAGGATCTGAGACTTGAAAAATACCAAACAGTTATGTAGTGTTCCTGCATATGCACTCAGCTCTGAGGCTTAAGTACTATGACCCAATTTTGAGAAAGTCAGACTCCTCTACCAGAAGATGTCCCTGGCAAGGTAACTCACCTCTGGATATAAACCATGTAATGAAATGATCCATTATTGATTTTCCTTTTTTATTTATTTTTTGAAAAGCTTTGTGTCATTTTTGTATTCATTCTTTGTACTCCTAAAGGATTTTATAGAACAAGGAATCCAACTATGGCACTTGTTTTTGAGTTTAGTAAGTACTGCTTCATAGATACATCCACAAATATGTGCTTGGATGCTTCATCATTGAGGTTCCCTGGGGTCACTGAGTGTTTTGGGTTTCGCAACATCAGACACCCTCACCCAGGTGACCCAGAATTGACACCTTGTAATATTCTCTACTTGTTCCTGAGACTGAGACAGCTTTAGCTACTTTGACAACTTCTTAGATCTTCTAGCTGAGCTCCCTCAGGACCTTCAGGATGTGTTGGTTCAGTAGCAACTCTGTCATGCTCATGCTCTTGCTTCCTCCAATGTTCAGACAGAGTGTCATGGAGGTAGTGATTGAGTTAATCTCTGAGGCATGTGAGTTGTTCGCTGCTATTGCTTCCCTATCAGCTCTTTGGTGAAGTCAATAGGAAATAGCTATGATTGCAGCTTGTTTCCTGGCTCTGTCTCTCTATTCTGCCTCCTATGCCATTTTGTCCTGCATGCTGACATTAGCTTCTAATTGATAATGTTCCAGAACTTCACAACTGATGTTTTTTCCTGGTCCTCTGCACTCTTAAACCATCTAGACAGTGGCCAAAGCTCCTGACATAGCTCATGGCTCTTCTGTTCATGGCATAAGTAGCCTTGATTTTCTTCTCTGGTACTTGTACTAACCTTTCCACTCAATAGTTCACAATGACTGCAGGCATTGCTTGTAGTCAGCTGTCAGTCTCTCCATTCCGCATGTTCCAAATTTTTTGGGCTGCATCTACCTCAGAGCATTGTTCCACCGCACCAACCAAACGCCGCTCTCTCTCTGTTTGCTAACTGGGGGCCTTTTAACATACACCTGATATGCTAATATGCCTAGCGAAGGAGTTTTAGGAGCCTTAAGATTCAAACCGTTCAGAGATTAGATCAGTGCAAGATTATTTGTATTTACTGGGAAAATCACCTTTCCTATCATAATGTCATCATTAAAGCAAATATGACCAGCACTGCAAAATCGGCTCAGCTGGATGGATCTATGCACGTGAATAATCGTATTTTCCAATTTAAGTTGTCTCCAATCAATTTTGCTGAGGACAAAGACACCAAGTGACCCCTACATATCTCTCCTTTCAAGAGGTCCTATCTATACCACTAATCACTTGACCCTAGTCATTAAACATCTCCTACAGAGTTGGAGTTCCATCTATACTGTAGGCTCAGCTTCCCTGGACATTTTTGCTCATTTTGTGTATCAACAAAATCAATTGATTTCTTCGTACTGTGCGTTCACATATATAGTAGAATAACCAAGAGCTAAAACACTATTTACATTTAGACTTGTAATAATGCACTAATTATTTTTATAAATAGAAAAGCAAAAATAAATAAGTGACAATTCAATTACCATCCATTTCCTTTTGTGGGATCATCCAGTAAGACCCGACATATATACAAAAGGCAGCTTAGTAACTTCAAGGAAAAATTAAACAAACGAATCCTAAGACCTGTAAAGAAAGATAAAACAGTTTGAATATTACATACAAATTGTAATCAAGCTGAACAGTTTGTGTAAAATATATCTTTGTACCAGACAGTCATAAAGCTCATGAAATAAAATCTGTTAAACTCAACATGAATATGGAATATATTCCTGTTGCTGACTCTTAAGATCAGAGGCTCCTTCCTACAGAAGTATAAAATACTTTAAAGTAGAAAAACAAAAGCCAGTATAAAGTGCCTTTATTAATTTGGGCATCCTATGGCATCCATTAAGGGCTGAGTTAAACCCAACTGCAGCTTTAAAAATGCTGCTTGCTTATTTAACATAGAGATCTTGTGAGCCTAAGAGTCCTTGAAACTAAAGGGTTACTCAAAGAATTTCCTCCACAACTCATTTGCAACATTTTTTTTTTTTTTAGAGAAATGTAACCTGTGGAAAAAAAAGAAAACCTGGCAATACAGCCCCACTACTTCATGTTTTACAAGATGTCATGACTTAAGGGACTATTTTTCCAAGACAGGCTTGTAGACAGACATTACCACTAGTAATCAAATGTCCCTCTTGACATTCTGAAATTGTCAGCCTGTTATTTTGCAACAAACGCCATCAACATCCTGTTCCTACCAGTCCTGGTTCCTTTCCTCTGTCCTTTCTCATGTCCACAGGTTTCTACCTAGACATCCATCAGTTATGATTTGATTCAAGGCACATATGACACACATGGCACTTGCCTTTGTCAGCAGGCAAATATACAGATGCCATGCTTGTTAAGCAGTTTAAATTTAGCATGTCAAGCAGTCAGCATGTATCTGCTATTCTTGGTTTTCTATTAGTTTGCATCCTTTTGATTGATTAACTTTTGTTAGTTTTTTAATTAAGAATACATACTGGTACTCCATTGTATGTGATTTGAATCACTTGCAGAAGTAATTTAAATAGTCTGGAAAAAAATGCAACAACAATAAAAAATCTAATATGAGACAAAAATTGTAACTGAGTGCAGTTTGAATGCAGCATTAATAGTTTGTACCAAAATCTAGACTGAAACAGAGCTGATGTACATTTTCAACTACTCAGGCCCTTGTTAAAGTTGAGGGTCGGATGAAATCAACCCAATTTAAACAAATTCTTCAGGATAATGTTCAAGCATCAGTTGAAGTTACGCTGGGGTTGGATATTCCAACAAGACAATGACCCAAAACACAGTTCGAAATCTGCAAAGGCATTCATGCAGAGGGAGAAGTACAATGTTCTGGAATGGCCGTCACAGTCCCCTGACTTGAATATCATTGAAAATCTATGGGATGATTTGAAGCAGGCTGTCCATGCTCGGCAGCCAACAAATTTAACTGAACTGGAGAGATTTTGTATGGAAGAATGGCCAAAAATACCTCCATCCAGAATCCAGACACTCATCAAAGGCTATAGGAGGACAGCATCCAGAGGCTGTCATATTTGCAAAAGGAGGCTCAACTAAGTATTGACGTTATATCTTTGTTGGGGTACCCAAATATATGCACCTGTCTAATTTTGTTATGATGCATATTTTCTGTTAATCCAATAAACTTAATGTCACTGCTGAAATACTACTGTTTCCATAAGGCATGACATATTTAAAAGGAAGTTACTACTTTGAAAGCTCAGGCAATGATAAACAAAAATCCAAAGAATTAAGAGGGGTTCCTAAACTTTTTCATATGACTATAAATGAAAATAATACATACAGTATAAAAGAACATATGAAATGTGAAACCTTATAGTTTAAAGAAGTAAGGATTAAGTGAAAATGGCCATTGAGGGAGTGGTAAAGATTCTGGCTGCTCTTTACTGCAAAACTATAATGTACAGTAATTGTATTACTATTATTATTAATATCAACAATAATAATATCTTGTTACACTACTATTTTAGATACACTGTAATTTTAAAGTACAGCATTCAAATGCTTATTTCTGCTCTATGAGCTGCTAAAAAGAATTAGACATTATATATACAGTATGCATAATTAAAACAAAACATTTAAAAGAATAAACTCTTGCAAGCAGGCAAAGAAAGTACTCACTTGATCTTTGGTTTTTGATGAAAAACAGCTTCAGTCTCTCTTTAAATGTGTTTTCATCCACATAGAATTCAACCTGCACCCTGCAAAAAAGTCAAAAATGTATTACAAATATATCATATTTTGGCAAGCAAACCACATTTTTTTAAAATATTAAAATATTTTTTTTTAATTTTCAAAGAATTTATTTCTTTTTATGACTTAATCTACTGTATATTAAACTGCTGTTGCCTTTTCCAGATCTCTTTACATTTTGCTCCCAGCATTGCCTGCACCCATACCATGGGACTTAATTAAAAGGGTTTGAGAACATGATGTTAGTTTTTGTTTTATTTTCAGCTCACCTAAAGAATGCTGTATTTGTATTACACATGAACAGCCAAATATATTGGGTTAGTTCAATTCATCTCTTTCGGCTATTACCATCATGGAAACATCATCAGCCACTAACGTCAAGAACCATTTGGCACATAAACAGTGTCATGCATGCACATCTGTGGACCACTCTTTGGGATCATCTGAAGTACGTACTACAACTCTGGGTCTAGAGGGGTTGCTGACCCTAACCTTCTCCTCTCTTGTTCCTTCCATGGCACAGGTGAGATTCTAGGTGAGAGCGACTGACTCCGTCCCTTGCAATCTCCGACCTATAAATCCAGCTGCTGCCAGAAGATGCTGTTCAGTCTTTTACCACACTTACCACAGGACAGATTTCCTTCCTAGCAGTGCTACCATTACGTAGCAATCTTACTTTGAAAGTTCCTTTGTATTGGCCTGCATATCAGCCCAAGTTTTCATGAACTTTTCTTATATTTCTGATGCAATTAAACAAAGATGACAAAGTTGGTGCCCCATTTTCCAGGGGTGATGTACAGTTTTTCAACCTCAAGAGCTTTCTACCTACAGCAGTCCCTGTGTTTAGCCAGTCTGTGATTCATTCTTGTTTCTTCCTGATCTCCAAATTGCTCCATTCAACCTAAAATATGATTAATTATTAATAACTTGCTCTATATTGTATCAGGCATGAGTGCATTGTTAATTTTTTGATATATTTGTGTTTTTCTGCAATATATTATTATTAACTAGCCAACCCGCGGTGTACCTTACGCCGCATAATCAGGCCGGTTTTTTAATGATTTTTAAGCACAGTGAGAAAATTAACATTTGAAAAATCGGTAATGTAATAAATCAGCAAGAAACGCAACATTGTAACAATGCACGGAACGAACCAACACACAATCGTCCGTGACTGAAAACTGGCGGACCGCCATAGCTCACGTGCCCACCTTCAACTCGTCACTTGAGTCGTTGTCGTCTTTGCACAGTCCAGATGAACCTGTGACTCACGCAGACTTTCCGTGTTCCTGCAGGAGCATCTAAGAAGACGCATGTTTGTCGTAGATGCGAATTGCTGTATGTAGCGTGTAAAACAGTTTGCTATGGTGCACGCGGTCGTGCGTCGTAACCGAAAACTCGGTTTTTAAAGACTGCTTACTTCTTGGAGATAGTGGGCATGACTCCTTCCTGCGTGCGCCACAGGTGTCTTACTTGTCGACGGCTTAGTGAATCCACGCCCCTTTCCGGCGCGTTTTCCATGGGTGTCTTGCCTTAGTGAATTATATATATATATATATATATATATATATATATATATATATATATATATATATATATATATATATATATATATATATATATAGATGCTGCTGCATTTAATATTAAAATGGTCTCAATATATTAAATATTGTGCCAGTAATTGCATTGACTCTTGTTAAGTCTGTGGATGTAACACCAGTAGTTAGCCGAACGCTGAAATTCAAGTTCGAATTTCTGATGTAAATTTTTTACATGTATTATAATAATGTCATACATGGGCGGTCAGATTCATTCATAAAGGGAAAAAATTAAATGGGCCATCAAATTGTGCAGAGCCTATGGGTCACAGAATTGCACAGTTTCTGTTCCTCCTCAATAACCTGATGAATGAATAACACCAAACATCTTATCCATCTATTTATATTTAAAAGCCTCCAACAACTTTAAAATTATTAACAAAGAAATTGCAGGAATTTTTAGCAAGTGTACATATCCAGAAGCAGTTAAGCATATTTCATTTGAATGTGGGACATGAGAGAAGCAAAAAGGGTCTTTGGGGCAGGCAGAGCTAATTTTTGAGGGACATCTTGGATAGAGCCATTTATATCCCAGGTATGCAATACTTGTTTCGTTTTTTTTATTTTTTGTAACAAATTAATGTTTATTGTGGAAGTCTGTTATTACTTCAGATTTATTTATTATGTTATTGTTTTACTATTGTCATGTGCATGTGCTTGGGAGACAGCGTAAGAGCTCTGATGATGGTAAAGTTTCCACCAAACCTGGGGTTGGCCCTGTCGTCTAATGCCTTCTCTCTTTCTCCTTATGCAGATCAGATGAGTTACAGCCTTTCCACCACTGATGGCATTTCCATTGTCCGCCATCCTGGACCCTCCCTTTTCTACCTGGGTCATGTATCATGTACAGGGTTACTGCTCCAACGTTCACACTTGATCCCACCCACTTTATCGATTGTACTAGTTCCACCAATGGGATCTGCCCCTACTCCTGGTGGGTTGCAAAGATGCTATACTTTTTAAAAAGTGGGTCTTGACACCAGCATGGTTGAGAAACATTCATCTATGTCATAGGTTCCCAAACTTTTTCGGGCCACCGCCCACTTTGCAAGACATAAATTTTATAATGCTCCCCCCATTATAACAGTTTTCCGCGTTCAAGCCGTCTGATATTTTCAATATAAATAGCAACTAATGATACATTACTGCTTATGCCGTTAAATTATTGAAAAAGTAGTGGCCAATATGTGCTTAATCTTGAACACTGTTATTAATATACTGATTTTGATGAAACATAGCCCATATGTAAAGATTGTAAAGTGTATGCTCGAATAACATTATGCACAGTATGGTATATGGCTGACAGTTCATCCCGGCCCATACCCCCACGCCGCCAGGTTGAGCCCTTCTTGCAACATGGAGATGCCCCAAGTTCCAGCAGGGCATCATGGACAATGAAGTTTTACATCACAGCCCTGCTGGATATCATGGGGGTCTCCAGGGAAGGCTGCAGGGAGACTCAACGATTTATATTTTCAGTATAACCTGGAAGTACATCCCAGTCATGGGGACAGAAGAAATGCCGTACTTCCAGGTTGAAGAAAAAGAGTAGTTTTCACCTGACCCAGAAGTGCTGGGGAATCACATGGGCTGAGGGATCAGAAGCACTTCCGGGTCAAGAACTATAAAGGATTATGGGAAACCCCAGTGAGTTGAGCTGAGTTGGGAGGAAGGGTGACAAGGCATCTGGGAGTGCAGGATTTGATTATTGTATTTTGAATTATAGTGTTTATTGGGTATAGTGAAGGTGGAGGTGCTTTGTGCAC
This sequence comes from Polypterus senegalus, assembly GCF_016835505.1. Classification (NCBI taxonomy): domain Eukaryota; kingdom Metazoa; phylum Chordata; class Cladistia; order Polypteriformes; family Polypteridae; genus Polypterus; species Polypterus senegalus. The sequence continues at coordinate 115,835,937 of NC_053167.1, read as the reverse complement.
ATTATTATAAATAAGAAAGTCAACATTTGGACTTTTATCTGGTGTCTGACGTCTGATCTGAGGGTTCAAGGGGAAGACCGCGGCCCCTATCTGTCACAACAGTTTCATACAATGGTTTAAATATGAACATTCGGAATACATATTAAGAGATTGCATTACATTAGTAAGAATCTCATTGTAATAAATAAAACAACATCAAATATATTAGAAAATTGTTTATTTCGAACTTATAAAGTAAAAATACAAAGCAAAAATAAATTAATGTGGAGTTTCATACAATGGTTTAAATATGAAAATTTGGAATACATATTAGGAGATTGTATTACATTAGTAAGAATCTTATTGTAATAATTAAAACACCATCAAATGTATTAGAAATTGTTTATTTCAAACTTACAAAGTAAAAATACAAAGAAAAAATAACAAATTAATGTGAAGGATGAGCCTGATGAATTTTTAAAAGTTTATTAATATCAGGTTCAACTTTCGTTAAAACAGTCGTAAATCGCCACGCTCAGTTATATACAATCGGTTCCTTTTCTTAGATAGTAAATTTGCTACAACACTAAACCCACGCTCAGCCAAATAAGAAGATGGAAATGCAATTAAAAATTTCTGCACTATTTCTCATAGTCCAGGGAACAGTGTCGGTATTGATTTCTGAAGCCAGAACTCTTGGTATCCACTTTTGAATTTTATTTTTAGTTCTTCATTTGTTGTGAGTTCTATGAGTTCCACTTCTAAATTTGATGATTCTGCTGTGTTTACATGTGAGAAAGGATCTAGAACCCAGTTTGGTATATTCATGTTTAGAATGTCCTTGAATCGTTCATTGAAATCAGCATGGAGAACCTCCAAAGTGTTGGCAGTATGTAAGTAAATCTTCCTTTTTGAGAGACACTGCTGATAAATTTGAAAAATGTGTATATTCCCCTCGGCCTAGATTCCACTTGAACAGAAGAAGTTTCCCCACAAAAGCGGTAATAACATTTTTTTGTTTTAATTAAATTAAATTCATCACCTTGTAATTGTAGATTGACTTCATTAAATATTTTATAGAGGTCTGCCAAATAAGCAATGTAATTTTTGGATGTAATCAGGTTGGCCTGCAATCCGTCATCTCTGTTTTCTAGGAACTTAAGTACTGAATCAAAAAAATTATAAAATTGATTCAGACAAATACCTTTTGAAAGCCAACAAACTTCTGTATGAAGCAGCACACGATTAAAACCTTCGCCATTTTCACTACAAAGTTGGCTAAACGATCTGTCACTCAATGAATTGCTTCTTAGCTTGTTGACTGCTCTAATAACATAATGGAGCGACATATGCAGGCGTTCACTTAAATTCTTCGCAACCAAATGTTGACGAACACAATGTATAGTATAGCGAGTACATTTGGTACTGCTTCTTTCAAATGCGCTATGAAACTCTTGTGGCGCCCTGTCATTGCTGGAGCACCATCAGTAGCAGCAGACAAAATATTACGAATAGGAATGTCTTTCTGTTGAAAAAACTTATTCATGGTATTAAATATAGATTCTCCCTTTGTATCCGCTTCCAAATTTTTAGCAAATAATAATTCTTGACAAATTTTTTCTTTTATGAATCATACATATGATAGGAGTGGTGCTTCATTATTTGGGAGATTTTATTCATCGAGTTGAATGGAAAATTGGTATGTCTTCAAATAATCACACAATTTTCAACATCATTGCACTGAATTATTCCTGAAAGGAATTTTCCTGATGATATCTGACGTTGGCTTATGAAGCATAGTGTTTATTACTTCTTTTACTGCCGGCAAGATTAATCCCTCCCCAATTGTGTGTGGTTTTCCCACTTTTGCAATTAATAATGAAATATTATAAGAAGCTTGTTATCCATCATTATTTTGTTTAGTGGATGACGCAAAAAGTTTTGATATAGTTGGACGTATAAAATGTTTTTCTTCTGGTACTTGAAAATAGGACAAACCTTTTTGTCAGCATGCATTTTAGTCAAATGCTCTTACAGTCTAGAAGGCTTCATTTGAAAATAGTTTTTGGCAAATCAAACACAGAGGTAATAAATGGTTTGTAGTACACTGAATAAAGCCATATTTCAAATAATCAATGCTGTGCTGTTGACATTTCTTCTTAGATTCAGACATAATGAAATAATAAAATTTGCAACAATATTCGCAAAATAAAAGATTTAATTTACACTTTGTATGACTCCACTTATCTATCACACTTTCAACTGATGATTGTTGGCAAAGCACATAAAAAATAATGCAACTTGTCCCTAAACCACTGGTACTTATAGATTTGAAATCCAGCCCGAATCGACTTGCATGCATTGACTTGTTTCCGATACCATTGTACTCGTGCTGTGAACAAATTACTGCAAGCACCCATATTCCTGTTGAAACATGCTGAACTGCGTGACTTACCTACGTAATAGTTGTCTGACATATTATTATTAGTTAAGACTCACCTGCTGCATGGATAGACTAAAGCCTGTATGACTCGTTCATTTTTTTATTTTGCACGCAAGTGCATTTTGTTCGTCCGACCAAGACATTGAATAATTTTAAATAATAATTAATAAATAAAATAATTACACAAGATATAAACACCAAGCCTACAAAACATAACTATAGAACACAGTATAATAATTTTTGAATAATATTTGCTTTGTCTTTCCCTTCTAGTTAGCAATATAAGTTGGTACTAACTAGGCTAACTAAAATTTATGATTTTATTTCTTTCTTGCCATTATTTTTACTCGTAATATTAAATTATATAAAATTATATAAAGGCTTTAGCGCCCACTTTGGGAACCTATGATCTAAGTTAATAACAAATAAGAAACACAAAATAATCCATCACATAAGTATTCATACTTTCAAGTCAGTATTTAGTAGTTGTGCCATTGGCAGCCATGACAGCCTTGAGACTGTCCACAGGTTTCTTTCTATGAGCTTTGCACATCTGGACATTGCCATTGTTCCCTATTCTTCTTTGTTAAACTCTGTCAGGTACAGCCTTTTTCAAATCCAGCCACAAAAATTCTGTTGAATTGAGATTTGAACCCTGACTTTGCCATTTCCTGGATATTAACACTGTTGTTTTTAAGCCATTTCTGTATAGCTTTGTCTTCAGGCTTGCGGTTGCTGTCTTGCTGTAAAGCAAATCCTCCATGATTTTGCTGTACTTTGAGGCATTCATTTTCCCCCCTTACAAGCCATCCAGAGCCTGCTGCAGGGAAGCATCCCCAGTGTATGATACTACCAGTAGAATGCCAGATGGTGTGTTTTTGGTAATGTGTAGCGTTCAAGTATGGGATCTAAATGGGTAGCCACAAAGTTCAGTTTTATTCTTGTCGGACCTATTGAAGTTCAGCCTGGCCACAGACAGATACAGGACACACACGTCCCAAAATACACACATTTATTATTTTCTTCACACAGCACAATGCCCACAGTGCACAAACCCCACAATGCTCAGTCCTTTTCCTTCTTTGCCTCCTTCTCTTTTTTTATGTCGCCTTGACTCCTCTCCCTCAGCCTCCATTCTCTGCCTCCCGACTCCAGCTGCTTGAATGGAGTGAGGTGGCCCCTTTTATATTGTACCCAGATGTGCTCCAGGTGCTCGTTGATAACCTTCTTGCAGCACTTCCTGATGCGAAAAGATGCCTATGGAAGAAGAGAAGAAGCGGGCCGCTAGGGTGGAGAAAAGAAGAGCTGCTCATGAAGCATCAAGTGCATCAACCTCTGAGCAAACAAATGCTAAATGGACAGAGAAAGAGGAGGAAAACTATAAGTCTGTTATCCAAAAGCTCAACAGACTTTCAAAGAGACATTTGTGAGACAGAGAAAAAAAACATTTTCAATTGTTCCTATAAAGTACTACCGTGTTCCCCCCGAAATAAGACCGGGTCTTATATTAATTTTTGCTCCAATAGATGTACTAGGGCTTATTTTCAGGGGATATCTTATATTTATTCATGTACAACAATATATGTTTATCCAAAGGACAGAAGGACTTGGATAGCATACAGGCTTGGGCAGATTTGTGGCAAATGAAATTTAATGTCAGTAAATGTAAAGTATTACACATAGGAAGTAAAAATATTAGGTTTGAATACACAATGGGCGGTCGGAAAATCGAGAGTACACCTTATGAGAAGAATTTAGGAGTCATAGTGGACTCTAAGCTATCGACTTCCCGAAAGTGTTCAGAAACCATTAAGAAGGGTAACAGAATGTTAGGTTATATAGCACGATCTGTGGAGTACAAGTCCAAGGAGGTTCTGCTCAACCTTTATAATGCACTGGTGAGGCCTCATCTTGAGTACAGTGTGCAGTTTTGGTCTCCAGGCTACAAAAAGGACATAGCAGCACTAGAAAAGGTCCAGAGAAGAGCGACTAGGCTGATTCCAGGTCTACAGGGGTTGAATTATGAGGAAAGATTAAAAGAGCTGAGCCTTTACAGTTTAAGCAAAAGAAGATTAAGAGGTGACATGATTGAAGTGTTTAAAATTATGAAGGGAATTAGTATAGTGGATCGAGACTTGTATTTTAAAATGAGTTCATCAAGAACACGGGGACACAGTTGGAAACTTGTTAAGGGTAAATTTCGCACAAACATTAGGAAGTTTTTCTTTACACAAAGAATGATAGACACTTGGAATAAGCTACCAAGTAGTGTGGTAGACAGTAAGACGTTAGGGACTTTCAAAACTCGACTTGATGTTTTCTTGGAGGAAACAAGTGGATAGGACTGGCGAGCTTTGTTGGGCTGAATGGCCTGTTCTCGTCTAGATTGTTCTAATGTTCTAATGAAATACAGTCATGTCAACTTCTTCTGAAATATCCTCATAACTCACCACATTCAAACCCTGAATTTCTTGCTACTCCAGCCGCTTTTAGAAATCCATCCAGGATTGATGTGCATGCTTCGATGTTTGATGAATGGTTCAGTGTCGACATACAAATGTATTCATGTTGCCTTTATATTCAGGCGTCACATATTCCCCGAAGTAATGACACAATATATTTTAAAAGTCTCACATGCCGTCTTTTTGTGAAGTCTTTTTTTTTTTTATTTGTACCTTTCAATACCATCAGAAAGTACGGCAGCATATTTGAACCACAGTCAAAAAAATGACATAATGAAGATATTTATTTTATGATTAAAGTGGAAATTTCAGCATTAAAATTGAAAAGTCCACTTTAATCCCATTACTGGTGTTATGATATTTTATGTTAATCACTGACATGGTTTTATAGTTTGTTGCTGATGTAATTTCTAAGGTTAAAAATACATATGTTGAATATTATGCGATTAGGACAGCACAAAGGCATGTTGTTTATCATTGCCGGTTTTTTAAATCTATCATCTTAGGTATAAATTCTATGCATGGTTGCTGTCTGTGTGGAGCTTCCCTCCCAAAAGACATGCAGAATGAGTTAACTGATGGTTTTAAATTGCTCCTGGTGCCCTGTGCAGTGGTGCTTCCTGCTTTTCATCCAGCGCTGCCAAGACAGGCTCCAGGCCCTCAGTGAGGGGTTTGAGAAAATGATGCTCTTTTAGAGTTGTAATTTACTTCTAATAAATTATACTTGTAAATATGTGCCTGAAGAACACTAAAAATAAATTGAACTGTCTTAGAAGAGGTAGAAATATTGTATATTCGTCTGATGAACTTGGAAACTGAAAGAGCTTGCTTCCCTTAAGACTGCAGAGAATGATGAAGAGAATTAACTTTTTAAGTTCTTGTCTATAAATTGAAATTAATGAGTGCTTTATTTGAATTATGCTGCATATTTTGACCTTATTAAATAAAGTTAAATGATTTGGTGCTCCATCATCATTTTAGAATTATTAAAAAATAATTATCAATAGGAAGGCCAGATGAGGGTCCTCACGGACCACAGGGTGTTCAAACTCAAAAGCACATTACCCCCACCAGGCGGACACGTATATTTCACATTATGAACATCACAGATATCAATAATACTGTAAATCAGATAAAGGCATTAAAAAAAACTCTAAAACCTGCTATCAGTTCAATTTCACTGTCTTTTCTTTTTCATTAGTGTATTATAATGAATATAGTAAATTAAACATTTTTGAAAGGTCTATACCACTGTCTGGCAAAAAAAAAAAAATGTGTAACTGCTCTTTTGATTTTGCATATTTACAGCAAGTAATAAAAAACACAGGAGCACCGCAAGGGACTGTACTTTCTCCGGTCCTGTTCAGTCTATATACATCAGACTTCCAATATGACTCGGAGTCCTGCCACGTCCAAAAGTTCGCTGATGACACTGCTATTGTGGGCTGCATCAGGAGTGGGCAGGAGGAGGAGTACAGAAAGTTAATCAAAGACTTTGTTAAATGGTGCGACTCAAACCACTTACATCTTAACACCAGCAAGACCAAGGAGCTGGTGGTGGATTTTAGGAGGCCCAGGCCCCTCATGGACCCCGTGATCATCAGAGGTGACTGTGTGCAGAGGGTGCAGACCTTTAAATATCTGGGAGTGCAGCTGGATGACAAATTGGACTGGACTGCCAATACTGATGCTCTATGTAAGAAAGGTCAGAGCCGACTATACTTTCTTAGAAGGTTGGCGTCCTTCAACATCTGCAGTAAGATGCTGCAGACCTTCTACCAGACGGCTGTGGCGAGTGCCCTCTTCTACGCGGTGGTGTGCTGGGGTGGCAGCATAAAGATGAAAGACGCCTCACGCCTGGACAAACTTGTTAAGAAGGCAGGCTCGATTGTAGGAGTAAAGTTGGTCAGTTTAACATCTGTGGCAGAGCGACGGGCATTAAGCAAACTCCTGTCAATCATGAAGAATTCACTGCATTCACTAAACAGTATCATCTCCAGACAGATGAGCAGCTTCAGCGACAGACCGCTGTCACTGTCCTGCTCCACTGACAGACTGAGGAGATCGTTCCTCCCCCACACTATGCGACTCTTCAATTCCATCCGGGGGAGTAAATGCTAACTTTACTCAAAGTTATTGTCTGCTTTTACATGCATTTTAATTATTATTTAATTTAATATTGTTTTTTGTATCAGTATACTGCTGCTGGATTATGTGAATTTCCCCTTGGGATTAATAAAGTATCTATCTATCTAAAAAAGACCATCTGGGAAATCATTTGCTTGCGTTTGGCATTTTTTGGTGCTTCTTATTCCCTTGCCTTCAGTTTCCTTGTCACCTTCAACAAAGGTAACAGAAAGATTATTCAGAGCGATGGCAAAGGGCAGGGGTGTCAAACTTCAAGCCTGGAGGGCCATAGTGGCTACAGGTTTTCATTCTAACCCTTTTCCTAATCAATGATCAGTTTTCACTGCTAATTAACTTCTTTTCCCTTCATTTTAATAGCCCCGTTTTTAAGGATTCAGTACTCTGAATTGATTATTTTCTTCATTAAATGGCAGCTAATACAGAAATGAAATGTGAAACGAGCGAACATTTGACCAGCTAAACTGGGTCTTCAAACTCCAACCAATTTCACTTCAACCACTTTTTTAATGAGAAGCCGATTGTTGCTGTTAATTAAACTCGTTATTTAATTCCATGGCTCAGTGCTGCTTTCATTTTGTCACAGCAGACATTTCCAAAACTGTTGATTTTCTGTTTTTCCTAAGAACATCATCAAAATGTTTTGGGGACCTGAGAGATCAATCTTACCGAGAGCTTCACCTTTCTTTATTTTCAGATATTGTGTGATGGGCACAGGTGAGCTGGTCATGTGGTGGCTTATTTTGTGTCTCATTATTGTTTGGCTGCTCATTAAGGAAAAAGAAACAACTAAGGGACCTGAGTCAAATTAATTAAAATTAAGGCAGAAGAAGTTAATTAGCAGCAAAAACTGGTCATTAATTAAGAAAGTGGTTAGAATGAAAACCTGCAGCCACTGCGGCCCTCCAGGACTGCAGTTTGACACCCGTGCCATAGGGGAACCATTTTTGCTTCACCAAAAGACCCACCCACATGAAGGATCCAGAAAGAACCCCCATTTATTTAGATAGGTAACATGCTCCTAAACTAATCATTAATAGAAGTCAACAAGAAAGAATAATGACTTCATACGTGAAGAAACCTTCCCAGAATGAACTGATGCTTTGTCAAACAATGTTTCTATGAGGAACCACATAACCCAGTAAAGAACCATAAAGTGCCATTAAAGAGCTGTTATTTCTAAGAGTGTACTTTATTTGTCTGCAAGGGAAAATTAAAACTTTAACGAAGCTCAAGAAAAATATAAATGTTATTAGGCTGTTCACCCCCAGCTCGCTTCGCTCACCAACCTCCCCCCTTCCTGCGCTATACACCAGCCATTTCGTGTCTCTGCCGCTTGCGTTGTGAAGAGGGGGACTGAAAGCACTCCAAGAAAATGCGGTTGGTCCTCCAAAACCCCTTCTTAAATGGTGATACAATGGGAAACAAATACAGGTTTTTTTTTTATTTACCTCCTCTTTGCTCGATCAGCTGCTGGCTTACTGCTAATGCCGTACTGCGTGATCTCCATCTCACACAGTGCTTCAAACATTTAAAAACCTGTAGAGCAGCTGTTCTACTCTTTATCTTTTATTTCCAGCCCCGGGTGTGGTTAAATCTCTTGGCACAAAGTCTTGTCTTGCAGGATTTGAGTTCTTGATATTTTTTAGTTTATAATATAAAAACGTAATAAGGATCTGAAAATCTAACAACATCACATTAATGTTCTATAAATTCTGAAAAGAATGATACCAAACATATATATGTAGATTTTAAAATAAGCCTAATTTAAAGCGTGACATAAAAACGTCACATAAAATCATTGCACTTTTAGGTTTAGGATTTCATATATATAGAGTAGATAATAAACCACAAACTCCAAAACACACACAAGAACTTCTGGCTTGGATAACAGGCTTGTAGGTGACAGTAAGATGTGCCCAGTTGTGCCACAGGTTTACATTTACAGGGATTCACATTTGGATAGAACAGATCCCGCTTTGTGTGTCCATAAATGGAACATGCTGACAGACGTTTGTTCCTTCCAAAGTTCCCGATTGAAGTCATTACAATCTTGGTAACAGAGTGAATGATATCTGTTGCGGAGTTAATAAATATTAACAAGGTGATCCAAATTTATTTCCCTTGGCAGGTAGTGTGGATAAATTCAATCAATATTTTAGGATCTGGACTATACATTTTAGTAATAATTGTACTGTGCTTGCTTTTTTTGTACCATTGCTTATTCACAAAGATGTCTAGTTCTTCTCCTGCTGTTTTCATTCCATCTGATCATTTCAGATTAAACCTATCCAGCATTAAATAGCATCTGGAATAAGAAGTACCCAAAATGTCACATTAACTGAACTCACTGCAATACGTCTATGTGGGTGCTATTGGACTGTTCATTGCTGCAAAAGCTGCTCGAATTACCCGTTGTCTAACTATCTGTAAGGTCAGGCTCCTCAGTCTTGACTGCAGTATATATATCTTGTTCAAATCATCATTCTGGTTTATTCATTTATTTATTTTAAAGATATAGTTTTCAGTGTAACAGCATCTTTTCTGTTTTTTAATTTTTCCTTTTGTTCCACCTATGAACTCTCGTGTTGAATGATCATCCATTTTGTCTTCTCTTTTACAGTAACACATCAAATGTAGATCACATAAATGTGACCCATTAGACGTCTGCTCTCATTGTGCTTTATCCACTCTTTGTTTCTTGTAAAAACTTTTTATTTAGGTTTGATCGGAAAGTTTTATAATATTTAGGACTGAAGTGGGGAAGGAATGGATGCCAGATTATGCGTTTATAAGAGGGCCTGTCAGCATAAACTTCGACATTTCCTGTTATCTGTTTGTTTGTTTTTTTTACTGTAGGCTAAGGCTTCTTTGTGAGTAGGGCCCCATGGTGTGTACCTGAGTCAGACAGATCGTAGATTTTTTTTTTTTATAAAGGAAAATTTACAAAAAGACAAGGAATGAAAATGTATTTATAATAAAAAATATACAGTACTCCCACAAATTACATTATAATGTAAATCCAAATTAGTTCAGTTTCTCAAAAATGTAACTTGTCAGTAAATAATAATGTGGTTAATGAAATGTATGTAAAAATCATTGAATCATAAATCCATACATTTATTTAATTCATTTAACCCAACTTTAGGGTCACAAGCTGGAGTCGATCCCAGAAGCATTGGCACCAAAGCATAAGCCAACACTATATATGGCATCTGTACTTTAAATATTACAAATCATAAATATTCCACATTGTCTGGAAATAATGTCCATTCTGAACTGGCTGTTTTCAAAACTATTGACCAGTAATTCAGATAAAAGTATGGTTGTGCTCCAGCATTTAAAATGCTTGCTACAAGGCACAAAAGCGGGTGGCAGCAGCATTAAGTGGTGCTTCTGGTGGAACTGTGAATGTAAATTCTGAAGAGCCTTTCAAGTGGAAATCCCAAAAATGAACCTTTGATGTAAACTTTTATGATGGTTTTGAACAAAGGATGTGAAAATGAAAGAGAATTCAGAAAAGAGACCATATTTACAAGTGTGGCTGTTTAACCTCTGCACCCTATGACATTTTTCAGTTTTGAAAACCTTTAAATTCCAATTTTAGTATTCAGTATTCAGCGCCTCTTACAGAGTAGACTGTCACAAGGCACTTACTTAACAAAGCAAACTGAAATACATGGCAAAGTAACAAAAAACTAATTTAATACAAGATAGGTCACAAGAAACAAACAAATAGAGCTCACATAAATCAGAATAGTTTGATAGTATGAGAAGAGATTCAGAAGTATCACTACATTAGGAAAAGAAAATTCAAAAGAATGAATATACAGTGGGTAGTTAAAATGCATCACAGAAGAAGTGAATTTTCAAGCACGCTTTGAAGATGATCAGTGATGCTGTTTCAGAAACAGTCCAATACAGAGATGCCTGGTGTGGATGAGGAGGAGGAAGAGAAGCCACAAAGGTAAATTAGCTGTGGATAACCTCTGCCCAAGGCTGCTTTGGAATATTCAGAAGGCCGGGTTTAGAAGACCTCAGGTGTCTCCCATAATGGTTTCAGATCTAGTGTGGTGATATATTATATGGAGTGTTGCAGTTAACAGCTGAATAAGTAGAAAGATAAGGACGTTTATGTTTTCCTTTTCTGAACTTTCCAATGAATGATGGAGATGTGAGTTGCACCCAGATATGCTAAACACACTTATTCACCCCCCACTCAATGATAAAGGAACAAATTACAGTTAACAATTCACTTGATTTGCATGTATTTGAAAGAAAAGTAGACTAATTTGTGAGCACAGGGAAACGTGAACATTTCATGCAGATAAAAACTACAGTTTTGGAGTACTGTGTGCAGTTTTGGTCTCCAGGCTACAAAAATGATATAGCAGCACTAGAAAAAGGTCCAGGGAAGAGCGACTGGGCTGATTCCAGGGCTACAGAGAATGAATTATGAAGAAAGATTAAAAGAGCTGAGCCTTTTCAGTTTAAGCAAAAGAAGATTAAGAGGAGACATGACTGAAGTGTTTAAAATTATGAAGGGGATTAGTTCAAAGGATCGAGACTGTTATTTTAAAATGAGTTCAACAAGAATACAGGAACATGACTGGAAACTTCTTTAGGGTAAATTTCTCACAAAATTAGGAAGTTTTTCTTTACACAAAGAACCATAGACATCTGTAATAAGTTACCAAGTAGTGTGGTAGACAGTATTACTTTAGAAGAATTAAGTGGATAGGACTGGCGATCATTGTTAGACTTAATGGCCTGTTTGGCTGAATGGCCTTAATTTTATTAAAACATTAGAAACTTTTTCTTCACACAGGGAAACACAGACTCATAGAATAAGCTACCAAGTACAGTGATCCCCCACCTATCGCAGAAGTTACGTTCCAGACCCATCAGCGATAGGTGAAAATCTGCGATATAGAAAGACCATATAAATAAACATTTTTTATAGTTTAAGCCATTGCTTTGTTATGAATTGGTACAAAGTACACTACAGGTAGGATGTACTTATTGAATTTTTACTCCATTTTTATTTATATACAGCACAGGTATGTGTGTGTATATATATATATATATATATATATGTATATATATATATGTATATATATATATATATATATGTATGTATATATACTGTATATACTCACCCTTGCTGACCACAGTTGCTGATCTTGGAGCCAGACAATGTCAGTTAAAAATGACTTAAATTTGCTCCTCATGTCTAATTTAGGGCGGCACGGTGGCGCAGTGGTAGTGCTGCTGCCTCGCAGTTAGGAGACCCGGGTTCGCTTCCCGGGTCCTCCCTGCGTGGAGTTTGCATGTTCTCCCGTGTCTGCGTGGGTTTCCTCCGGGCGCTCCGGTTTCCTCCCACAATCCAAAGACATGCAGGTTAGGTGGATTGGTTATTCTAAATTGGCCCTAGTGTGTGCTTGGTGTGTTTGTGTGTGTCCTGCGGTGGGTTGGCACCCTGCCCAGGATTGGTTCCTGCCTTGTGCCCTGTGTTGGCTGGGATTGGCTCCAGCAGACCCCCGTGACCCTGTATTCGGATTCAGCGGGTTAGAAAATGGATGGATGGATGGATGTCTAATTTACTGACTGCATGCTGACCTTCGCCCCTTTTTCTGACTGCTAATAATGTGCTGCATGAGGGAGCCAGAATTGTAGGAAAGGTTAAAGGCTATGGCGTGTTCAGTCTCAATCTCTGCCTTTTTTTTTCTTTTTTCCATTCTGCTGTGGCATGTAAAACATGAGACATCTTCTCTTTGTGAGGTCCATATTAATTGACAATGTATTATATTCATTTTACTTCCGGATAGGCATTCATCGGTTATCAGCTCGCATGCACACAGAACAAACTCCTATAATTAAAGACAAAATCAAACCTGTTGTATGCTAAATGAAAAGCTTAAATTCAGTCTCTCTATCTGAGAGAGTGCTGGATTGATTATTCCTTGTCTAGCTGCGGCCACATAAAGGCACAAAGGATGCATTGTGAAGTCTTCTATTGGGTATAAACAGGGTTGAAGTAAAGGAGTGAAAAGAAGACTGTCCCAGTCAGCGAGCAGGTCACCATTCGAGGTCCCCTAGGGTAGAATATCCTGGTTACAATATGGACAGTGACAGATAGGTTACAAATAATAGTTACAAAGCTGGTACTGACATTTCTTCCTATCCCCCATTATGTAAAGAACCTAAAAGGTTAGTTGGAAACTTTCATGTTAGGTGCACAGCAAACATAATCTGATAATATCATAAAACAATAGTAAAAAAATGAATACTAACTCAATTTGTCTAAATTGTGATGTGAATAGAATGGTATCACTTTGGTAACATCACGTGTATCTCATGCAATAGAAAGATATATATTCTTGTAATAGGTGTGAACGCTGGCCCCGGCACAGACAGACGGACAACATTTTTGCACCCAACACACTGTTTATTCACACTATTTACATAAATATAAAAGTCACGTGCACTCACACAACCCCAGTGCTCCTGGGACTGAATCCCCCCAAGTCCAGGGCCCACAGTCTGTACCTTGCTTCCTAGCTGCCTCCTGTTCTCTCTCCAGCTCCGTCAACACTGCCTCCCAACTTCCACCGCTGACTAGAGGGAGGCGGCCCCTTTTATGGGGAGCCGGATGGGCTCCAGCTGCTTCCCGGCACTTAACGGTGGCCACACCCCTGTGTGCGCACCCGGAAGCCGTCCGTGTCTCCCCGGTCGTCTTCCCCCCGGCACTTCCTGGTGTGGCGGAAGTGCCGGGCTCCTGGGACAATTAGGCACTGGGGCGCTGCCTGGCGGTGGCCACGGGTCCCTACAGGGCTGGGCTTCAAAGCCCCCTACCCGAGGCCCCCTGCATAACCAGGACGGACGCCCCCACTCGGTCTGGAGGAGGCACACGCCCTCCTCTGGTCCTCTAAGGCCTCCTGGGCCGGGCTCCAGCCCCGGCCGAGGACCACACGGGATAAACCGGCATCGGGGCGCCGCCTGGCGGTGACCACGGGCCCTTACAGGGTAGGGCTTCCATGCCCTCGACCCGTGGCTCCCAACAGAACCAGGACGGACGCCCCCTCACGGTCTGGAGGAGGCACAAGCCCTCCTCACGTCCTCCTGGGCGTCCACATAGGGAACCGGGCCAAAAGAAGCTGAAAGAACAGGTTCACTGCAAATCCAAAGTAAGTCACGAGAACTGTGGTTTACATCAATGTCAGTGTATGATCAGAAGGCCATAATTGCTGCCCTGCTATACTGGGAAATGAATATGATGAGTCAAAATTGATCTGCATCTTTAGCCAGCAAATCAGTGAACCTAAACCATACATGATCAACACACTTTACACCATAAAAGAACCATCAGAACCTAAACTATATGATATAAACAAGTAGGGGTGTATATTTCATTTCAGCAGACACTCACTTCTATTTTGAGAACAAGGTGAAGGATGGCTTCACCTTACCATTCATTCATTAACCTTTTACTTGTGTTTATGCACCACCATATATGTATGGTATAAGTGATTTCTGTACCACAATCCAATCAAATATTATTCTTCCTAGGACATTCTCAATCATTTTTTTTTCCATGGAAATTCCTGCTTTGTCGTAGATTTACATTTGCAGTCTGATGATCTGTAATTGCTTACTTGGTTTTTCTAAACATTTTAATTGATAACTTGAAATGGTAGTCACACAGTTTGCTACTTTATCCATAGTTGTCTCCAGCTTATGGTGTTTTTTTTTAATTTTATTTTATTTATTTATTTTTTTTTAGCATAATTGCTAATGGTGTCTAAGCTATTGACAAAGCCCCTGCCAAACATTTTCCTCTTGCAAAGTCCCCAAGACCTCTTCTTCAGGTCATGATAATCAATATAACGAGTAGAGATGAGCGAACATTGCAGAGTTTGCTTCCTTGTGATTTCAGCTAAATCCTGGAAATTGTTGTGATGTTCACCAAACTCAACAAAATGAGTTACAAACAACAGGGATTGAGAAACTGAACTAGTGGATTATAATTGTGTAGTGGGTGTCCCGGGGAGCTAGGGATAAGTAGGTCAACTATCCTGGAATGATTATTGTGGCCAAATATGTGATATGAGCCATGAAGCAGCAGTGCTAAAAAAGTAGGCCAAGACACAGAGGTAACAAATACCAACCACAAATGACCACCAACTAGCAATAAGGAAATAAAATATAAATGGTTGTGCTCACAGAGTTCCACTCATATGGCGCAAACATTGGCCATCCTACAAATCGGCAACTGGGACTGGCTCATTCCTTTTTTTTTGTTTGTTTCACTTGTGTCTTTTTAGATTCTTGTTGCTTTTTTCTTCTGTCAAGAAGAAAGAAACGCCTTGTAAACAATAAGAAGTCTATGGTTTTTGTAATTTCACAGTGTGTCCTGTGTTTTCTGAGGAGGAGATGGGGAGCCAAAGGGCTCCTTTTAAGGCTTGTTTTGTACCAGGGCTACAGCACATGGCTAATTGCATATGAAAATTAGTTACATGTGCAGAGAGAGCATTACTGTGTATCCAGTGGCAGTACAGGTATTCATGCACCTACATCTTCTCTAGTACCATCTGATCGTATATATATGTCCTTGTTTTGTAACTGAGGCATCATGTGTACTCCAAGTAAATCTGATTGCACTGCCAGCTGTATAAGGGTACAGTACATATCTAACATATAATACATGCTATTAAGAACACATATGTTACAGATTTATATGTATGTACTCTTTTTTTATCGTATTTTGAAGTATACTTCCTCTATTTGCTAAGAAATAAAGAACAATACAGTATAAGAAATACAATACAATACAATACAAAGCGATTTTTATTTTGTATAGCCCAAAATCACACAGGAAGTACCGCAATGGGCTTTAACAGGCCCTGCCTCTTGACAGCCCGCCAGCCTTGACTCTCTAAGAAGACAAGGAAAAACTCCCAAAAAAACCTTGTAGGGAAAAATGGAAGAAACCTTGGGAAAGGCAGTTCAAAGAGACCCCTTTCCAGGTAGGTTGGGCGTGCAGTGGGTGTCAAAAAGAAGGGGGTCAATACAATACACAGAACAGAACAAATCCTCAATACAGTATAAAAATAAAAATATTACAAGTACGGAGCAGAATTTAACAGCAGATGATATCACATAATATGATTTGGATTTGTTCAGAGTCCTGGAGACGTCAGCCATGAAGCTGCCTCCCCCATTGGCCATTCCACAGCTGAGACGGCGCTGAGCCAGCCAATCCGATGAAAGGACCCATCTACCCCACGATTCCTTTGATCCTCCATCAGGGATGACTTGCTATAAGAAATGGTATCAACAGTAGCACAGCAACTAAACAAGAACTTTAATAAAGGTCAGAACAGGCTTCTCATGAAGAGACTAACAACTTTTATAGTGTGAAACATCATGCATGCATTAAAACTCTGAAAAAATTTCTGACACATTTAAATATCTTCAAAATTAAAAAGCGCAGATTGGTATCTGTCTGAATTTTACTTTTTAAATTCTTTAATATTATCTCTATCTATTTTCCTCAAGACAAGAGAGAAAATGAATTCCTATCTTAAACTCCTTGTCAGGTATCTGAATCAGTCATTCCTAAGAACAGTAAAAATCATTTAAATCAAAGTCCTCGGGAAGATTTTGGCAAACAGGATTCAAAATTAACTTTCTTTCAGTAATTAATTTGTTAAAACTGAATTCATGAACAGTAGACAATCATGAAGAACAGACATACTGTGTGATGTACACAATGTTCATTGTAAAATGGCACCTCTGGCTCCCTTACGGTATTGCTATCTCCAGATGTGGAAAAGACATTTATCTATTGTTTTATGTAAGTATGGAGACAAAATGCCCTGGTTTATAAAACTGCTATATTTCAATCCTCTTGCTTTGTATAAACAATATGAACTTGCATGTCATTGCTCAAAGATGTGACAGCTGTGACTTGTAGGGGACACACCATCACCCCAAACAGCCAGACACAACCAAAACACAAAGTCATGAGTTCAAAGAAAGCTATTTTTATTAAACAAAATACCTTTTACATGTTTTTATCACCTGGTAAATCACAGTCACGATTCCTTTTCCACCTCTGCTCTCCTTCAAGCAAGCCTTGTCCACATCTTCCTGACTCTGACTCCTGTATGAGGCAGAGCAGCTGCTGTTCAGCTCAAACCCTGGAACATTTCTGGTGCAAGAGGATTTCCATCAGGAAGCACTTAGGTGGATCCTCTCCATAACAGGCTAACTCCCCCTAGCAGCACCCGAGAAACCCTACAGGGCTACACAGCAAAACTACAAGTCCTCTGCAGTATGGTGTCCAAAAAGGAGCCTTACCAGAGGGGTACTGCCAACCACTGTACTGGGGGAACACAGAGCCACGGAAGCCAGTCCCCCCGACTGTCCTTGCAACATAATGGTCAGTTAGTGGTACTTTTCCCAGTTGGGATTCCTGGCCATCCATATCCTTCTTTTATCAAAGTTTCACGGCCAGGTAAGCAACCATCCACCCTAGCCGGGGTGCCAGCCAACGTTTTCTGTGACATTGCAATCAAGGATATCTAATATCACTATATCTGATACAGAATCAACAGGCAATTCAAATCATTCTATAAGATAGGCTTGAACAAAAAGTATTCTTTTATGTTAATAATATACTGTAGTGTTTTATATAACTGACCCAGATTCCTCACTTTCATAGGTGTTCAGATGTGATGGATGAGTTGCATAAGATCACTGGGTTGAAGATTACCTTGAAGATAAATTACATTATTTATAGCAAATGCCTCCACATGTATTCTGAGGATTTCCATTTAACTGCTTCTTAGAAGTTCACTTCAGTATAAGTCACAATTACACTCTGTAAAGATCATCTTGAAACAAGTAGGTTTCTGTGTAATTTTTGTAACCTGGGCAGATATAAAGAAAACAGTCCGAATCGCTGTCAGCAGAGCAGCTTAAGTCGAATAAACCAAAATAAGAAGTTTGAATGCTAAGCAAAGCTGATGTCAAATAAATGTTGCAGAAAAACTCTTAATTCCCAATGGGGACAAATAAAGTATTATCTATCTGTCTATTCCATCTTAACTAGTGTGGTGCTGAGGTGTCACCCGTGGCATGGCTGCACTCAGGTCCTAGTCTAGAATCCTGAGGTGGTAGGTGCAGCAACACGCTGTATCAGCACATGCTCCTTACCTGTCCTCTCCTCTCTATCTATCTACCCATCCTTTATACTCCGTCCCAATTGTTTTGGACCCACTGGCAGCTCTGAACAATAATGCAAAATGTTTAAAAAAACTGCAGAGGATCATTGATTTCCTCATTGCTATTGGTAAAATTGTTTTGCCATTAAAATTCCATATTGCATATCCCAAGACCACACTGCTAATGTTTTCCTTTCTTCCCTCAAAGATGGCAGAATTACTGAACATCTACACTCGGTGGCTTTCTTCAACATTCTGATTCAATTGTGTGCAATTTGATGGAAACACCATAGCCTAATAATTTAGAGGGGTGTGTCAACATTCAAATGACACTGCATTCCACTTTATATGTTTTCCACTTTCTATACATATATACGTTGTTTTGTGTATATATATATATATATATATATATATATATATATATATATATATATATATATATATATATATATATATATATATATATATATATATATATATATATATATATGCTTCAGGGAGATACAGAGACATTGGCTTTTCCTACAGCCTGGAAGTACTTCCCAGTCACGAGGACGGAAGGAATAAAGTGCTTCCGGGCTGACAAAGAAAGAAGAGTTTTGAATTGACCCGGAAGTGCTAGGAAGTCACATGGACTGCAGGTCAAGGAGCACTTCCGGGTCGTGGAATATAAAAAGGACAATGAAACACAAGAGCGTTGAGCTAAGCTGGGTGGTAGGAGGGCAACGTGTCTGGGAGTGGAGGATTGTGATTTATTGAATTGATTATTGCTTGGTTAATGAATAGTGTAGAGTGGAGGGTGTTTAGTGCACATTATTATAATAAAAATATTAATTGTAGCACTTTTACCTGGTGTTTGGCATGGTATCTGAGGGTTCAAGGGAGTGGAAGCGCCCCCTACTGTCACTGTGTGTGTATATATATATATATATATATATATATATATATATATATATATATATAAATATAAATACTAGCTGTGTAAAGCCCATTCTGTAAAAAGTACTGGGTCCTAGAAACTATTGAAATCATATTTTGGGCATCACTCTACTAGGAGGTTTCGTTTTGCAGACATTCTGGCCTCACTTGTGTTATTAGCGGCTAAGTGAGTTTTCTGTTTCCTTGGAGGTGTATATGTATATGTATATGTATATGTATATGTATATGTATATGTGGCGGCATGGTGGCGCAATGGGTAGCGCTGCTGCCTCGCAGTTAGGAGACCCGGGTTCGCTTCCAGGATCCTCCCTGCATGGAGTTTGCATGTTCTGCCCGTGTCTGCGTGGGTTTCCTCCCACAGTCCAAAGACATGCAGGTTAGGTCTATTAGTGATTCTAAATTGTCCCTAGTGTGTGGGTGTGTGTGTGCACACCCCCCAGTGGGCTGGCACCCTGCCCGGGGTTTGTTTCCTGCCCTGTGTTGGGTGGGATTGGCTCCAGCAGACCCCCGTGACCCTGTAGTTAAGATATAGCGGGTTAATGGATGGATGGATAAATATATATGTACTAGCCAACCCGTGGCGTACAATATGCCACATAATAAGGCCAGTTTTTTAATGATTTTTAAGCACAGGGAGAAAATTAACATTTGAAAAATCGGTAATGTAATAAATCAGTAAGAAAAGCAACATTGTAACAATGCACGGAACGAACCAACACACAATCGTCCGTGACTGAAAACTGGCGGACCGCCATAGCTCCTTCTCCTGCCAGACGGAGGGATGGGGGTGCACGGCGTGGAGTGTGGAACGGGAGGAAAGTAGAAGAATGTCCATTCAGCTCCGTCTGTCATGCTAGTCTGCTGATTTCTCGTTCAGTATGCACTGCCTGCTCATGTGCCCACCTCCAACTCGTCACTTGAGTCGTCGTCTTTAAACAGTCCTGATGTACCTGTGACTGACGTAGACTTTTCATTGCTCTGTGCGGTTTTGGTTGCTTTTCTATATATAATCCACCAAGACACCCGACCACGGTGGAGGTCGGAGGGGGGTGTGTACAAAGGGTTGGGATGCAACCAGTGGGAGCATATGAGTCACACTTAGTGGGAATTCCACGGTTTGCAGTCCGAATGGGGTTCAACGGCTTACCCACGCCGGGTAGACATACGGCCAATGTCATGCATAATTATTTATTGAATGCTAAACACTTCTGGAAAGACACGGTTGTCTAAAACGGGTTGGTGTGAGAATACAACAGTAAGCGAATGAAAAGATGGAACTCTGGAGAGAGCAAAATACAACACAATAGTGAACCCATGGCATAACAAACGCCGCATAACTATTTAATGATGGTTGAACACTTCTGGAAAGACACAGTTGTCTAAAAAGGGAGGGTTTGAGGATACAACAGAAAGTGAATGAAAAGATGGAACTCTAGACTTTTCATTGCTCTGTGCAGTTTTGGCTGCCTTTCTATATATAATCCAACAAGACACCCGACCACGGTAGTAGCGAGGTGAGAGGGGGGTGTGAACAAAGTGCAGGAGCATCTAAGAAGACCCATATCTTTCGTGGATGCAAATTGCTGCATGTAGCGTGTAAAACATTTTGCTATGGTGCACGCGGTCGTGCATTGTAACCGAAAATTCGGTTTTTAAAGACTGCCTACTTCATTGTGTTTTAACCTCAGTTGTAAAGGAATGTTTTAAAGACCCCATGGGATACCCCTCGGTTTTGGCTGCTTTTCTATATATAATCCACCAAGATACCCGACCATGGTGGGAGGGGGGGTGTGCACAAAGGGTAAGGACGTAATGAGTGGGAGTGTACGAGTCACACTTAGTGGGAATTCCACGGCTTGCAGCCCGAATGGGGTTCAACGGCTTACCCACGCCTCTCTGTGCTGGGTAGACACATGCTTAATCTCATGCATAATTATTTATTGAATGCTAAACACTTCTGGAAAGACACGGATGTCTAAAACGGGTTGGTGTGAGAATACAACAGTAAGTGAATGAAAAGATAGAACTCTGGAGAGAGCAAAATACAACACAATAGTGAACCCGCGGCATAACAAACGCCGCATAATTAATTTATTGATGGTTGAACACTTCTGGAAAGACACAGTTGTCTAAAAAGGGAGGGTTTGAGGATACAACAGAAAGTGAATGAAAAGATGGAACTCTGGAGAGAGCAACATATAATTGTCCGTGAGTGAAGAAGACGCATGTTTGTCTCGGATGCGAATTGCTGTATGTAGCATGTAAAACAGTTTGCTATGGTAACCGAAAACTCGTTTTTTAAAGACTTACTTCATTGTGTTTTAACCTCAGTTGTAAAGGATTGTTTTAAGGATTCCATGGGATACCCCTCACAAACTGTTTTACACGCTGCATATGGCGACTCACCTCCGTGAGAAACATGCCTCTATGAACAGTCAAGGTGGCTCGGAGGTACATGAGGCCTCTACGACAGACGAATATAAATGACGCCGTTCTTTCTGTGTTGTCGCGCCCGAGTTGGTGGGCGTGGCTCTGCGAGTTGTCGTCGTATCCAACGGTCTTGGAGTTGGTGGGCGTGGCTCCTCCCTGCGTGCGCCATAGGTATCTTACTTGTCGGCGGCTTAGTGAATCCACGCCCCTTCCGGCGTGCTTTCCATGGGTGTCTTGCCTTTCCATGGGTATCTTGCTTTAGTGAATTATATATATAAATGTTTTTGTAAATATATATTTTTATTTATTTATAAATATAATATTTTTATTTATTTATAATGATTTATTTATAGTTATTGTATTATTACTGGTGCTGTAATTTGTGTCTGAGTGCCTGGGCTAGCGAGCGTCCAGGATGCAGGCCTTTAATGTTCTCTTTGGCAAAGCCATCAGCAGTGTGTCTGTTTGCGGAGAGAGTGTTGACCTTGTTGAGGGGTTTAGTCAGTAGAAGGATTGGGAGAGCATAGGGGGTCATAAGGTCGTTGGAAAGGGGTGTGTGGCTCTCCTGATATCTATGCAAAAGGACCAAGGTCAAAGTCTTTAGAGTATTCGTGCTTTATTTTTTGGACGCTATCCAGTGACCTGAGATGAAAACTGGAGTCCTTTGATATTGTGTACCTTTGGAGAATCTTTGGGTACTGCTGGTTGACTTTGTGTCGAACGAGCAGTTGTTCATGGAGTCCCGAATGAGGCACATTACCTGCATTGTGAGGGAACATCATTTTTGGCACTACGGGCATGTAGCATGATTCCCCAAGGGTGATCCTCATTGTTGAAGACCCGAGTGGCTGGACCAAGACAAGGCGAAGCCCACGTAACACCAGGTTGCAGCAGAAAGAGGGTAATTTCTGGAGGGTGGGTTTGGACTATGTGTCTGCCTGGGGGGTTGACAGCCAGGATCTTGTGCTGTTTCGTCATGTGGTGGGTGCAGCAGTGCACTGTACCAGTGCATGATGCCCAACCTGACCTGACCTGCTTTAATTTGGATGCACGGTATAATTTCTTTACCAACTATGTTTGTTGTGACAGAGAAAGATCTGCCCTTCAAAATGATACTTAGGCCAGGAGTCTTCAATGATGCACATGTACTCTGTATGCCATGGATACTTACTTGAAAACAGTAAAAGCAGTGAAAAAGAATAATTGCTTTTTGTACTGCTTCAAAATAGTAAAACTAGAAAGATTATTTGCAGATAGTTCATAACAATTTTTTCTGGGTGTTCTTCACATATTCACTAATACTTTTATAGTGTTTGTAAGCCTATTCTAAAACCAGTACAAATAAGAATATCATTTAAAGGACATTTTTTGGTTAAAAAAAAAAATCATGAATTTGCAACTTATTCTGCTGTGATGTATGTGTTCTCCAATTGTAAACATTTCAAAAAAGAAATGTCTGACATTTTTTTGAGGGTAGAACATGAATATTGAGTGATGGAAGATGAAGCCATAGCAAGAAGAATCTGACAAAAATTAAGTTGAGTTTCCCGGACAAACACGAAGCATTAAAGCTTGCTTTTGGCAAAGCTATTTCATATGTGAGATATAACTCATATTGTTGCTTGAACTACAATTTATGTGACTGGTGTTATGATTTGTGAGTTTTCAAACATGTGTGAACCTCGCCCCGGACACAGACAGGCAGACACGTGAATGTCACCCACAGTCACTGGTTTATTCTCCATTCTTTTATACAACTCTGCTCACCAACCCCCAATATCCCTCAGTCCAGGCCACTCCAATGCCTTCTCTTTTCTTCTCTTTTCTCTCACACTCTTTCTCTTTTCTTCCCACGGCCTCCTTCCTCCTCCAGACGTTGCCACTCTTCCACCCGACTCTTGTCAATGACTGGAGGGAGGCGGCCCCTTTTATAGGAACCCGGATGGGCTCCAGCTGCTTCCCGGCAATCTCCCGCGGACACACCCCGTGTGGCGGAAGTGCCGGCTGCGCACCCGGAAGTCCCCTGTCGTCTTCCCCGGCACTTCCTGGTGTAGCGGAAGTGCCGGGCCCCTGGAATAATGAGGCACTGGGGCACCGCCTGGCGGTGGCCACGGGTCCCTACAGGGCTGGCTTCCAAGCCCTTTACCCAACGCCTCCTGCATAACCAGGACGGATGCCCCACTCGGTCTGGAGGAGGCACACGCCCTCCTCTGGTCCTCTAAGGCGTCCCGGCCGGGCTCCAGCCCCGGCCGAGGACCACACGGGATAAACCGGCATCGGGGTTCCGCCTGGCGGTGACCACGGGCCCCTACAGGGTAGGGCTTCCATGCCCTTGACCCGTGGCTCCCAACAGAACCAGGACGGACGCCCCCTCGTGGTCTGGAGGAGGCACAAGCCCTCACACATGCTAAATCAAATTTTACACTCAACAGCCATATACAATGTTGTTTTGACTATTTATCACCATGTTTTCAATATTTTTGTATGATTTGTTAGAATTTATAGATAGATCTACTTTGTGCAGATTGTCATTGATGACACAATATTGTTTACTATTGCTTCATACGACTGCTGATGATGCACTTATTTCGTCACTATTTTGCCTTTGCAGCACCCCTTGGCAGCACCCCAGAACCGAACAGGGCTGATTCACCAAACTCCAATTTCCAGTTCCTGTGGGAATCTATGGCACCGTAGAAACCCAAGGGGGCTGTCACATACTGATCTGGAGGAGATACTACCCTGTGCATGCTTTCTTTCCTGACCCTTCCTCTATAAAAGCATCCTGGCCATTTAAAGGTCCTGGCTGTCCATGACAATACACACATACTACCGATCAAAAGCTTTAGAACACCTCAGTCTTTCTAGTTCTTCTTCAGATTTTATCAGTTGAAATGCAGTTAATGACCTAAAATGGGGAAAAGGTAAGCAGTAAACTGCCACAACGTTAAAGTTAAAGTTTAGGGTTTGCAAAAACTGAAAAAAGGAATATCAGAATGTTAAAAATGGGCCGCCTTCAGGGAACAACCAATAGGTTGCAACCTACAGATAATTGGCAGCAATTCAAGAAAATTAAGCCCTACAAGTTGAAGCAAAAAATTTGCACCTGTGTGCCAACTTCTGTTTATTACTTAAAAACCTTCTGTCTGTCTTAAAGCAGAGTTGGACCAGACTGCGTTACTACACCCTCTGAAGTACAACTTGGACAACATTACATTGTATAATAGCAAGAAAATGGCAATTAACAAATTAAACGAGACAGAGCATTTTTACACTTCTAGATCTTTTCATTTACAGAAACTGCAAAAGAAAACTGTCAATGAGTAGAGTGATGTCATACACAATCCAAAGGCAATTGGAAACTGGAAGAAACCCTGATAGGAAGAGATCTGGCAGAGCCAAAGTCACAACCCAATCAGAACACAAGTTTTTCAGGGTGACCAACTTGCATGATAGGTGCCTCACAGCACAAAAGCTTCAAGCACAACTAAACAGTGATTGAAAAAAAATAGTCTCTGTTTCTACTGTGAAGAAGAGACTTTCTGCTGCAGGTATGGCAGGACAAGTGGCAGAAAGAAAGACATTGCTTAAACAACAAAATACTGTCAACAAACAAACAGATTGAATTTGAAGAAGAACTGAAAAACTTTTGAAATGTGTATATATTGTGGTGGACAGCTGCCTCTTTACTGGAAGGATTGGGGGGAGAGAACATATTCAGAACATTACCTCCCCCGGGGTGATAGACAGCAGCCCACCTGGGTGGTAGAGATGCCACAGGGCTCCATGGGAGTTAGAGTTTGGTGCTGCAGTTACTGTTGAGTTGCCACACCCGGAAGTGCTGCCATAAGAAGGTCATCTGACATCTGGGGCACTTCCTGGTGTCCTATAAAAGGAGCCAGCTGCCACTACTCTCAGAGCCAGAGCCAGAGTCAGGAGGAGATGGATAAAGCTTGCTAAAGGAGGAGGAGTGGATGCGAAAATAGGGAAAAAACAGAGGAAGAGAAAGAAAGAAGATGATGAAAAGAAAGTGTATTATGCTATGTTCTAGTGCTTGAACTGTGCTGTACTCATGGGAAAATGTTGAAAGTGTGTGCTGAACTTGTGTCCTACATCTGTCTGTGTCAGGTTTGGTCAGCAGGAGCACCTTCACCAGGCAAGAATATAAACATAAAATTAAAAATGAATGAATTAATATTATCATGCATACATCTGACATATGAATAACCTAAATGACAAAATATATTGGTGTGTTTATGTAGAAAAGGATTACAAATTTTAGATGTTCATGTGATATTTCATGATTTTGCCCTTTGATTGATAAATTTGATTTTTGGATACCATTTTGGGTTAACTGAATTGATTCTTTGTTAATCTTTTGGTAACAAACTTCTGCCTGTTTCTTTCATCTCCTAGTCCTGTAAACCTTTTTTTTTGGCTTGTCTGTCTATCCTAGGCATAGTGAATGCAGATAATATGGCTGAACCATGTCAAATGGTCACTAATCTACCCACAGAATACAACTGGTGTCAAGGTGACATCAGCTCAATAATGTTAACATTAAAAAAAAAGAGAGAGAGAAACTCATACAGAAAAATTCCAAAAATATAACAAGATGATACCCGGGAAGACCCAACACAGATTAAGGACACACACTGGCTTTTCTGGATTTCATGTGGTGCATTAATCAAGATCTTACATGCTGGGCTCATATTCAATTAACATTATCTGGTAAAATCAACATCATTAAAATGAATATCTTAAGTAAATTCCTATAATGTTTCCAGTGCTTTCTGACTTATATAATCATGTTCTTCTTTAGCAAGATGTATGCAGCTCTAACTTTGCTAAATCTCAGATAGAAAATGGACGCAGTGAAAAAATGATTCCTTTAGAGAGCAAAAAGTAGTGGGAGGCATTCCTTTCCTCTATTTTGTATTTAATTACTGGGCAGTAAGCATCAATCCTTTGAGTACGTGCTACTAATACTGATAAAGGAGAAATCTCAAGACTACTGTAAAGCACTATTTCAGCACTATAACTGTATACTGTACATCATAAAATAATCTGAAACAGCATTCGGGACCTTACATTTAGACCTTCAGACAAGGATTGGAAGTCAACTCCATATGGAATGCATTTCCTCAGTCTGTGACAGACAATGTTCTCTAGACCCCTGCAGCCCATCAGAAGCCTTCAACCCTACTAGTCAGAGATGTTTTCAAGCAAACCCCCCCCGCCACAGGGTTGGGCTAAGTCCGCTGTTTGAAACCCATTGAACTAGTGTTCATTTACATATTGGAATGTCTGGGGAATATTATAAGTCCACATCCTTCAGGAGCCTGTTTAATGGGCACTACTGGATAGAGCATCATAACTTAATGACCACTCTATCATTAATGGCTATCTGTCCTCCTTCACACAACCAGCCATTGCTCAATTCCTCTATTGCCCCTGTTATTCGGCCACTTCACAGGGTACCTTTAGCACTTCATGAAGATGTGCATGCAGAACTGAAGCATATAATAGAGGTTGGCATAACTGAACCCACGGATGCATCTTCAAAGGTCTCAGATCTTGTCATTACAAAGAAATCTGGTGGTCTTCATGTGTGTGAACCTTTGAGCTGTGAAGAAAGCTGTGGTGTCAGATAAATATCTGTTGTCAACAACTAAGGAACTCACTACAGTTTTTCAAGGTTTTGCAATGTTTTCAGAGCTTGATTTACATAAAGTATATGTATAGGTACCTCTGCTCCCTGATAGCAGGAACTTGCTTTTGTGATGCAAGCGAACGGGCGTTTTCCATTACACCCGCATGCCTTTTGGACTCTCATCCACACCATCTTGCAAAACACCCCAAGTGTTGTTAGACAAATATCTGTTGTCGACAACAGAGGAACTCACTACAGTTTTTCATGGTTTTGCAATGTTTTCCAAGCTTGATTTACATAGGGAAGACGCATAGGTACCTCTGCACCCTGATAACAGGAATCTGCTTTTGTGACATACACAGGCATTTTCCATTACATACAAATGCCTTTTGGACTCTCTTCAATAGCTCTTTTTAAAAAATCATCTAAACCATCTCACAAAACATCGCCAGTGTTGTGGTATACTGGGATGAGTGAGTAGTTCACGGCTCAGATACCACATCTCATGATATATGTCCCAATTTAGTGTTCACTGCTCTGGTTCAGCATGGCATCACCAAGAATTTTGAAAAGTGGATCTTTGCTGCCTTA
Source organism: Polypterus senegalus (assembly GCF_016835505.1). NCBI lineage: Eukaryota > Metazoa > Chordata > Cladistia > Polypteriformes > Polypteridae > Polypterus > Polypterus senegalus. The sequence continues at coordinate 115,808,067 of NC_053167.1, read as the reverse complement.
GTTGTATATTTTGTAGGTTTTTAAATGTCAGCACATGACATTTTACTGTTACAGTCAAATGTAGATGCTAAACACAATATGCCTGAACCATCCACTGCATCTGAACCTTTTTGCGTTGCGCACTGTTTAAGCCCTTTAACTTTTTTACGCCAGATGGCTCGAGACGGTAAGCTATCTGCCTCAGGAACATTTCTGCACCCATGCCACCAATGTCATAGACAGCTGCTTCAACTTTTTAGCCACTTCTGGTAAACAGGAATATCTTTACTCAAAATGTGAATCTACCCAAGCCTCAGAGCCCAAGACTTCATGTCCCATCTTCCCCTGCTACGTTTGATCTACCTTCACCTGGAAGGGTGTCTCCAACATCTGCTGACCTACTGACCCACTCTGACCTAATTATTGCTGCCGCTACCTAGGGTCTGAACACGGCCTGCCTGTTTGCAGGACTGTGTGACTACCTTTTGTACACAGACTTTTTTTTTTTCTTTTGAGGATTGTTGGAAGGTTCATTAAAATACACAGATGGGGTTGGTTCGTTCCTGGATGACAGTTCCAGGATGTGCATTATAAGAAAAGGATTAAAGATTTGTAGTTTGGGAGAAGCAACTTGTCTCGCGTCTTCTTTGATAGTCAACACAACATTAGTTAGGAGCCAAACTTGGAATGAGCAGCAATTCATTGCAAGGCATAGAAACACTCCCCGTCAGACAATCCCACCTGGTCAGCTTCCAGTCCAATCTCAACCTGTTCTTCACACCTTTATGGAATGGGAAGAAACAGAGGTCACCTAGACTAAAAACATGATGGGACAAGTTGTGGCTTAAAGTCATGACTACTGCACAGGTCCTTGATGAAATGCAATTGTATATCAGTATTAAAACATTGGAACTTCTGTAATTCCAGCCATCCACATTTTGTTTTATGTATTGAACACTAAAACTCCCCTAACTACATTTCTCAAAAAAGAAGAAGAAAGATTAGGAAAACCAATTAAACCATTAAGTAATGTTTTGAATCAGAAGTTGAAAATCCATTTTTCATACAAATAAATGCACAAAAGCTTCAAGGGAATTAACTCTGATGTACTGAATAGAAATCCTCCTTTGTATGGTCGCCAATTAAGCACAGCATCTTCATTAATTAAATATGAATTGCCATCCAAAATAACTGAACAGCATTGCTAAATTGTTTATTCATTGAATGGCGTCAGGGTCCTAAATTAACAGCAGAATTTCAACAGCTTATCTGTTAATGTGCAATAAGGCGCTCATTGTAGGGAGGTTAATGAGTTTAGCGGAAAGCAGACACACACAGAGAGGATTCAATTATAGTTTTATGGCACAGAAATGCACAGGAAACAAACCAACAAGACAAGAAACAGTGTGTTGACTGACACAGGCAGCCAGAAGGAATATCAGTAGGCCTGACATCGCCTGACATTTCCTTCATATGCAAAAACATTTGGTCTAACATGAACCTTTTTTAAAAACATACTGTAGTAGTTAAGTTTTAATTGATACTGAAAAATAATGGTAAGTGTGGATTAAGTTTTTACTTTCTCCCTTTGCTTGCATAGGATTCCTCTTATGACACTACTTTGAAGTCCATGGCCTAAATTCTTTCTTTTAGGTTACTGGAACTCTTAAAATTTATTTGATGCGTATTGTAACCACTAATGTGAGATCACAGATGAACCTTCTCAGTTTAAAGAAATAGAGATGAAGAGGTGACATGATTGCCATTTTTAAAATTATGAATTGAATTAGTGAAGTGGATGCAGGCTGTTAATTTAAAATTAGTTCAACAAGTATACGGGAACAATTAAAAAAGGGTGGATCTCACAGAAATGTTAGTTTCTTTTCACATAGAGAACCATAGACAAACGGATTAAAATCCAAGTAGTGTGGCAAAGAGTTGGACCTTCAGAAGTCATCTTGATGTTATTTCGGAAAAATCAGATGGTGTGACAGATGCCGGGATGCCCTGACTATGGAAGGACCAGGGCAGAGTATTTCCAGGACAGTTTTTTCCCTGGACTGACAGAGGGCAGCCCTTTTAGTTTCCAGCATGGCCACGGGTCATGAACATAGGAGCTCAATCCTGTTGGGGCATGTGGCCGCCACCAGGTGGGTCATGGATGTTTTCAGGACTCTATTTGGCAGTACTTCCACCGGACCTAGAAAGTGCTGCTGGAAGAACCTCATTAGGAACCTGGGGCCTCATGTATAAACGGTGCGTACGCACAGAAATGTTGCGTAAGAACTTTTCCACGTTCAAATCGCGATGTATAAAACCTACACTTGGCGTAAAGCCACGCACTTTTCCACGGTACCTCATGCCTTGTCGTACGCAAGTTCCCGCTCGGTTTTGCAAACTGGCGGCACCCAGCGTCAAAGCAATGGTACTGTTCTTGTGTGATTACTCATTATTTTCATGCGGCTTTATAAATACACAGAAACTAACCGCATATTGTTTATTAGTGTAATGCATCTGATTGTAATTAACTCGTAACAATATAATGGTCCAGGGAACAGCCATAGTATTCCAAATACCATAACTGCTTTAGCGTTGTTACTCTCACTTCTCCTTCTTCTTCTTCTTCTTTCAGCTCCTCCCGTTAGGAGTTGCCACAGCGGATCATCTTTTTCCATATTACTCTCACTGTACCACTCGGAGTATTTATATCACTGTATCTGAGTGTGAATCACAGCAGCAGCTGATCGGAAGAGAATTATCGGTATACAGCTTTAAGGACACGCTGTCTCAGCCACTGCAAAACGTTTTAAAGCCTTTCCTGTACGGACCTCGCGGTTCAGAAACAGTTTAATCCCAAGAACTTTAAATGCACTCAATCAATTGCTCCTTGTAGAACTGTTTGTACTTTTAAGTACAATCACCTCACTGTAAACTTGCACTACAGTTATAATATCTCACAACCTGAGCCACTTTATAAAGCGCGTATTTACATATGATGACGATATAATTTTTAAGGTGAAATATAGCAAAATATGTTTGTTAAATTATACACATAAAACTTTAACTTCATTTAAATAATCTATATTCTTCACTGGGAGTGTCGTGAAGGATAGAATAATTAAACATGTACTACGAAGATATTTCAATGTTCTTTAAACGTTTTGAAGAATCGGCGCTAAGCTTACAGATGGCTTAACGTCTATTACAGAGCTGATTGTATGGCGATTGGTTACTTGGGAAAGAAAAGCACTGACTGCAGTGGGCTACGCCAATATATATTGAATATAAAACAGAAAGAGAAAATAACAACACAGCTAAAAGCATGCGACAAATTTCGACAAAAGATAAATGCTTGTCATGAGCACGAGGCTCATGAAACACATGTTTAATAACGTGCTTTAGCTCCTATCATCATGAAAATGACATCACGTATACATCTCAGTATTTTAGTTATTCAGAGAGCTGTAATATCACAAATGTAATGGACTCTGTGTCCAGTTGGAGGAAGAGAGCCAGTTTAAGAAGCAAGTAGTGATTCACACACATAGATCACATACGAGTAGAAGATCAAATACAAAACAAAGCATTTAACGTGCTACTTTAATTACGATGTGATTTGAAAAACTGGTTGATTAAACGATTTTAAGATGAAGTTTATAATGTTCTACTAAATGACAAAATAAACTATGTGATTAAAGTGGAAATGTCCAGATTGAAGTTGACATTTCGTGCTTTTTCCCCACCGTGTGCCTTTTTTCTCTGTACCCTAATAAACTTTCATATGACACTCAGACAGTGTCTTTTCACGTGACTTTTCACGGCAACTTTGATATGTGACTTCTTTTTTATTTCCGGCACTGTGCGATTTTGTGAATGTGAGCTTTCAAGTTTCTCCAACACGCTATGTCACTCGATCAACTTCCTTTTGTTGATTATACCACGGTTTATTTGAACAAATAGTATGTTTTTCCTTTGCCTCCACTTGGTATTCGCTGAAATTCTTATGTTTCCCCCCGTGCTTTTCCCATTGTCTTTTCACAGAAGGCTGCGCTTAAGGGCGATTTATATTGATTTGCATATTCAAATAGGCGTAATTCTGGGAGGATTTGGGGCGTTACATAATGCGCGTGCACGAGCGTTAGTTTTCACGCTGATCGGGATTTATGTAGCGGAAGAACGTGGAAGTTGAAGTACTCACAGATTCCTGCATCTGGATTTTTCTGTGTGTAAGCACATTTCGGCTTTTGTGCTTACGCCATGTTATAGTGCGAGTTCTACGCACGGCATTATACATGAGGCCCCTGGAGTCATTCTGAGTGCCTTATAAAAAGGGGCCAGTTGCCATACTGTATGTCATCAGCCAGAATTGGGAGGAAGAGGACAAAGCCTGTAAAGAAGACTGAAGGCATCGGCGAAAAGACTGTGCCAACCTTGTGTGTTGTAGAAGGCAACTGTGTAAATAAATTGTGCGCTGTATGGACTAGAATTAGCGTTCTGCCTATCTGTCTCTGGGTTGTGGCGGCTGTACGTGCCCGGGCATCACTGTGGGTATGACTGGAGAGGATTGCTTTGTTGAATTGCCTATTCTCATCAAAATATTTCTAATGTTTCTAATTACTAAACTATCAGTTTGAGAATTTTAAACCTTAAGGTTAAGGTGCCACTGGCATTTTTGTTGTTAATGATTGGCATTTGCTCTTGTAATGGATGACACACTTGGTCTGGCATCCCAGCCAAGACTGACTACAGACCCCATACTTTGCTAGGAGGCCAGTGCAATGGAAGGACCAGGTGAGATAAAAAATGCTGAATATTTTCTCCCCAAATATGCTAGATGGCAACCTCCATTGTTTAGGATTCACACACAGACACTCGCATGGCATGCTGGGAGCTGTTGTTCCATTTGACAGCCATGTTGGGTTTTGTGGAAGATGGGGGAGCTGTCAGCATTCACATTCCCTATTTTCAGGGACTTCCATTCGACCCAGAAGTACTTCCAGCAGGCTCTGCCTTAGCACTAGAAGAGCTCTCATGTCATAGCTAAAAGGAGCCATTTAATCTTAGTCATGCGATTCAGAGTCGGGAGATTAGACAACACTTGCTTGGGAGGAGTCCAAGAGAAAGAAGAAGAAAAATTGGTTCACTGTGCTGAATTGTGTTGTGATAAAAGAAGAAGCCTGTTAAATGTATTTTATGATTAAAAAAACATTTTTGGCACCCAGGACTATCTTGGTGTGGTTGTGTTTTGCGGTTTGGGGGCTCACTTGGTCCCTCTGAAGTTCACATTGTGTGTGGAATTTTTTTTTTTTAAACACCCAACCTGTTGTTCTAACTGATCGGTTAATAATTGATGATAGGCACAGAAAATGTTAAAGTTATGTTATGATAAAGGGTGAACAAGCAGGAACCGACAGATATGTGTCCAGTACAGAGGGACAATGCAACACTAAAGGGTTATGGGGCTTTGGATTTGGTATGTGATTATGGACACCACAACAATGCCATTGTTTAAAACAATGTGTTGATTAAAACGGCTGGCAAAAACTACCATACTGTATATTGTGCTGTGGCCATATTCAGTAAATCAAATAAGGAGTCCAATGGCCTTGCCAAAAGAGATGTATCAGAACACAAAGCTTGTCACACCTTGTTATGGATCCAGTATGACAGATAACATCCAGACTGAATTAAAGGCAAAAAATAAGATGATGGTTTAGTAACTAGGTAAGTAACACTGTGGCTGTCCCACATATGGCACACATGAAAAGAGAACTCCCTCCATCACATGACACCATGGAGTTTGCCTACTGCTCCATTAGGGCCACCAAAGATACCATAAAATCTGTCCATGTTTCAAATGGACAAGACAAACACCTGTGTCAGAATGAAGTTCATTGACTTCACTTCAGTATTCAGTACCATCATTCCTCAGAACCTGTTAGGAAAGCTGAGACTGCTGGGCTTCAGTTCTTCCCTTTGCAACTTAATTTTAGACTTCCTGGGAGAAAGACCATAGGCATCTCCAGCACCCTAATGCAGAGCATTGAAGCCACCACAGGATGCATGCTCAGTCCACTTCTGCTCATGACTATTCTGCAATGTACACCTCAAACACATTATAAAGGTAAAGGGTCTCATCAACAATGACGATGAGACAGAGAATAAAATGGAAGTGGAACAGCTGGTAGACTGATGCGAGTGCAACCAATGTTGATAGAACTAAAGAGATGATTATGGACTTCAGGAAGATCCATCCTGCCTACACTCTACTGTACTTTACATCAAGTGCTCTGTAGTAGAGAGTGGAAAACATCAAATTCCTGCGTGTGCATTTAGCAGAAGATCTGAAGTTGTCTATCAATAGTGCCTCTTCCTTGACCAAAAAAGCATAGTAATGACTTCACTGTCTGAAGAGGGCAAGCGTTCCACTTGTTCTCACCATATTCCACTGGGACACCACTGAAAGGGTCCTAACTGGTTGCATCACTGTGTGGGATGGGAAATTAAGTGTGTCTGATTGTAAGTCCATACAACAGATGGGAACCAACATCAGGGCTTCATTCGCTTCTATCGAGGATATTTTCGCAAAGTGCTGCATCTGCATCTCAACTCCTCCTGTAATCTCTATCCCTGACTCCATCCAGTAGATGTTATTTAAGTCTGTAGAAACACACTGAACAACAGCTTCTTCTCACAGGCAATCATGTTACCCCTTGTCTCCGCACCTTATCATAGGCACATATCTAATTACTGCTCTGTTCTGCTTTCCTTTGCATTCCTTGTTCATTGTACATCTTCTAGCATCGCTGATTGCTGTTTGTCATGATGATGTTGATTTGTGCAGATCCTGTTTCTTGTTCTAAATTCCCTTAATGAAAATTACCCATTCACAGTATTGCTATATTGTCAAATGTATTATCTAAATATTACATTGTGGCCCTGGGAATTGTAACTTCATACCATTGTATAATGAATCAAGGTAAATGTATAAATGGTATGACAGTAAAGCCCATTTTACTTGACTCTATTGCTTTTTCCACTGTGCTATGCCTTTGGTTATTGTTGATTTAAAAAAAATAACTGACCAGGCAGCTTATTGCTTTTGAAGTATACAGAAACTAAATTAAGATCAGTGACGGCTATAATGAATTCATGTCACTGTATGATTTATTCCGAAAAGTTTAGAGATGGATAATAGCTTTAAAAAGAGGAAAGATCCAAAGTCATTTTGACTAAAACTCTGTGGCCAAAGGGTTACTGGATATTGTAACCTTGGGAAGCATGGCTAAGCATTGGAATGTGGATGGAGGTAATTCAAATGGAGATGCAATTTCAAAAGATATAATACATCCATAGGTGTGGCTATTCCATGGACTATTTTGACTCTGCTGATGTTCTGTCTGCAGAAGGACAGAGGTGGAACAAAAATTTACTTAAAAATATAGGCTAGGGTCATTACGTGAAAGTCAAAAGTACTATCAACAACACCAAAACATGAATCAGAAAATTGTAGTTCAAAAAACGCACAGCTTAAAAATCAGGAACCAGACTGATTTGTTCTTTTAAAGGTAGAGCTATCCGCAATCTCGGATATGAAATGTACATCAATAGAAACCTTTTAAGCTGTTACAATAATAATGCAAAAGTTATGACCACTGAGGGGCCCTCAAGCAACCAGGAGCTAAAGTGAGACATATGAAACAGTGGCATCTGATAGTATTAGAAATGGAGCAAAATAATTACAACAAAAGTACATAATAGTTCAATATAAAAACCAATATCAAAATTGAATTCTCTATATTAAAATATTCACAAAATGTCTACGAAAAATTAGCTTAAGGCTTGCTGAAAAGGCTTTTGCAGAATTGCCTCACAACAGCTAAAGCTCAGTACTGCAAGCCTCTTCTTTATCTTAGTCAGTCTTAGTCATGAGGGCTCTAATCAGACATCTTTCACTGAGATATATATATATATTTTTTTACCTATGTAAGCCAACTGAGCCGGCTTAACATTTTATGCCTGACCTTAAGAATCGCAATTGTTGATTGTTTTAATGATCACACCCATGTAGGAACCTCTGCCTTTAATATAATTTGTATCCCGTATTTCTTTAGGTGTTTACTTTATTTTGTCAATTACTTTTTGTTCTTATCACTGGTCTGGGAATATCTTGAAATTCCCCAAGCAGGAGTGAGGACTCTGGAGAAAGTAGCCATGTGGGGCCAGATGTGATTCTCAAACGAAAACACATGTCTGGGGACAACCCATTAAAATCTGTGTAGTAAACAGCGGCGAAATCTTCTGTTTCAAATGCCACACTTGCAGCTACTGGACTCTGCGTGTTTGAGAAGTGCCTCTGTCTGCTACAATATCTTTCTGTCATTTTAATTATTGCATTATTATATGTCGTAACAACAGCAAATAGAGTTTAGATAGGGATTGTCATCTATGGATTTACAACGTGTTGAAATGTTGCAGTTATTTTGTAAAGACATGTTTGGACTTCCAATTAAACAGTGACGTTAAATTTCTTCAGTTATTTAAGTAGATATACAGTCAGAAAGTGGATGCTGTGCAAACTTCTCACTGATATCACTGGTGTCATCAGGCAGATTTGTTGATTTGGGTGTTTTGAGTACTAAAATCTGCATCAACTGTCCCACTTTGTTATCCGCTCTTTTAGCGGCAGTCCTTTTCACAGAGTGAGACACACCGCCACTTGAAATGTTAAATTTTCTGTTAATTTTTTTCACAAATAAAGTTGTCAATTCTTTGAAGCATACATTGACTCATACACTATAATCTTTCCTTTGAATTTTCTTTCTTTACAATCATTCCAGGCGTGTTTTTTGGGTATTTTTTTAGTTACTTACTAACCTGCAACCAACCCAGCAAGCAGGTCCTCTAACTTACAGGGAAAACTTTGGGGTTGGTGGCAGGATTGGCACTGCACAAAAACTCACACTGCTCCAGTGTGGTGCTGAGGAGTCACCCACTCCACTCGTCATGTGGTGGGTGCGGCAATGCACTAACAGCGTATTCTCCCAACCTTGCTTACCTATCTATCTATTTATGTATTTATTTATTTAAAGAGCTTCTGTAAAAAAGCCAAATCCCCCCAGGGACAAATACAGTTCTATCTATCTATCTATCTATCTATCTATCTATCTATCTATCTATCTATCTATCTATCTATCTATCTATCTATCTATCTATCTATCTATCTTTCTAGAGTTAAATGATGATTCTGAATTACCACTTTATGAATATGTGTATGGGTAGGCTCTGCCATGGTTTGCTAGGTTGGTTCCTACCTTGTGACAAGTGCTGCCAAGATAGGCTCCAGCCACCAATTACCATTTTGAGCGTTGTGAATGCTGAAGTTTGTTAGGATTTGACTATTGTAGCTATTAATTATTGCTGATTATTTGTTTTAAGTATTGTTCAGTTTAAGAGGTTGCAATGCAATTATGTTTTTGTTTTGGGTACCATCATTTTCTGGCCCTGTGGCCAAGGCATGAATATGAAGGTTGAATTGGGTGACGTCATTGATGCTCCTGTGACAGGTGGCTAAAATGCTAATTTTAGTTATTTTAAGCTTCAGCAAATCCTGCTAATATTTATGATGTTGTATGTTTTCCTGTCATGTTCCTCTAATCTGTTACCTGTGTTATGTTACACCATCAGTGTGAGAATCTCCCAGTGTTCATTGTGTATAACTGTGACAGGAGGTAGGCACACTGTAGTCTCTGTACCGTGGAATTAATTCAAATATTTTAAATTGCTTGATTCAGTTTTTTTGCATGTGACGGTAATTGTAATATGATTCATCCTCCTCTCTACCTCCCTCTGAGTGTTTCCTGCTGCCTCCCTACGCTGACACATTACACATAGGAAGTGAATGTTAGGTTTGAATACACAATGGGAGGTCAGAAAATCGAGAGTACGCCTTATGACAAGGATATAGGAGTCATAGTGGACTCGACACTATCAGCCAGACAGTGAAGGCAAATATATTGTGATGTTATACGGCACAATGTATGGAGTACAAGTCCAAGGAGGTTCTGCTCAAGCTTTATAACACACAGGTAAGGCCTCATCTTGAGTATTGGGTGCAGTTTTGATCTCCAGGCTACAAAAAGGACATAGCAGTGCTAGAAAAGGTCCAGAGGAGAGCGACTAGGCTGATTCCAGGGCTACAGGGGATGAATTATGAGGAAAGATTAAAAGAGCTGAGCCTTTACTGTTTAAGCAAAAGAAGATGAAGAGGTGACATGATTGAAGTGTTTAAAATTATGAAGGGAATTAGTACAGTGGATCTAGACAATTATTTAAAAATGAGTTCATCAAGAATACAGCTGGAAACTTGTTGAGGTTAAATTTCACACAGATATTAGGAAGTTTTTCTTTACACAGACAACCATAGACAAATAAGTAAATAAGTAGTATGGTAGACAGTAGGACTTTAGTGACTTTCCAAACTCGACTTGATGTTATTTTAAAGGAATTAGTTGGATAGGACTGGCAAGCTTTGTTGGGATGAATGGCCTGTTCTCATCTAGATTGTCCTAATGTGTAGCAGCGGGCTCCTTCAAAAACCAGACCTGGAAATGCTTCTGGTGCCATGTCATACCTTCCTGGAAGCACTTCCAGGCCATGGGGAAATATTTAGGTCTTCCCCCAACGTTAGCCTCTATCCACATAGGGATCCCCACAGGACTGCATTTCCAGGCTCCATCTCCCAAGCACCCCTGTTATCCTAACTGAGGATCACTGCAACCTGACATATGTGGGGATGGAACAGCCCCATAATCTTGGCTTCCACTGGTCCATTTATTAAATCATCAGCTGGATACAAAAGTATTTTCTTGTCCCGCCAGCCACTTTGTCTGCATTGTCGTACCGGCGTCCTGTCTGGGTAATGAATATTCCCTATTCTGGCTGGGATGTCCGTTCTCCTGCTAAACCTTGCATCAGGTTATGTTTATTTTTAAAACAGGTTATTAAAACATGCAGTGTACTCTCTGCACACACAACACACATGTATATGTTTAATAAGGTTTTTTAAGGCACTTTTTGACTGTAGATGGTTCATCATAAACAGAACGTTTCTGTCTATCGGACCAGTTTAACAAGAGCACCTCTGATATTTGTAGTTTTAAGTCACCATTCCTACTTTGGGCATTGCCTTCATGAGGCATTGGATTGGTATAGAAATGTGATACTCACTGAGCTGTCTTATTGTTTCCACCCAGTTTTAAGCACAGGTCGCTTATGGTTGTTGTTTCGAGATGTATATATTAAATGTCTGGCTTCAGCGAGACTAGGACAAAGAGAAGGGCGGACAATCCTCCTCATTCTGTTACCAGATACAGAAGATGAGAGGGTGTTGAGACATTGGTAGGAACATTATATGATCGTCATGTTAAAATTTTATATAAAAAACTTAATTAGTGCGACAAAGAAATATTCTTTATGAGGAACCTCACATACGTCTGTATAATTAAAGGAAACAAGATCCTATTCTGCTAAGTGGTTTACATTCCATGTTTAAAAATATGCAAAAGGATATTAAATTACCTACAACACAAATCATTCTAATGAAAGAGAATTATTTCATCTGGCTTTATAAAGATGGGACATTTCCTCCTAATTGGATCTTGGATGCGATGAAACAATGGTAGAGCCCTGGTAATTCGACCAGCAATTTTCAGAATGAGGCCATAGCAAAGGGTTTTACAGCACAAGTTCATCATTTTCACATTGGCAATTTACTTTCTACTTGTTAATACGATATTTTAATGACTCCAATTTTTCCTGGAGTAATTTATTTTCAACTTTCTTAGGTAGTAATTGCTATCAGTACAGCTTATTAGTTCCTCCACCAGTAGTAAACTATACCGTTGTAGAAGTTAATCTTTTTATTTTATTTGTCTGCAATACAATAAGGCTAATGTTGCTGCCTGAGCACTTTATGAGTTTTTAATAAGCATTTTTTTAAGGAACAACCTGAATTTCTTCTTGTTGTTTTTAAGACCCTGCAATGTATGGAAAAGTATGGTGTTTTGCATTCAATAATGTAATTTGTCTAATGTTTCACAAAGGTTTCTAAAATTCAAACAGTTACCATGGCATGGTTGCTAAAACTTATATCCTGGAAGCCACCTGTGATCTGGTTCCATTAGAGCCACTAGTTCACAGTGTTAGAGAAACATAAGGGAATATACTGGAATATAAGGAAATATATGGTGTATTCAGAAAGTAATCAGACACCTTTATTTTATGCACAATTTATTTTGTTATAGATTTAATTTTAAATGGATAAATATGCAATTTTTCCATCATTCTATACTCAATAACCCATAATGAAAGTGAAAACATGTTTCAAGTAAGGTTTGCAAATTTAATAAAAATTGAAAACTGAAATCTTTTATTCATATAGTCTTTCAGACCCTTAATTGAGTGTTTTGTAGAAGCCCCTTTGGCAGCAATTACACCTTCAGATCTTCTTGGTTAATTCTCAACAAGCCTTGCACACCTTGATTTGGACAATCTACCCCACTCTTCCTGGCAGATTCTCTCACACTCCAATAGACTGAATCGGAAGCATCTGTAACCTCCACAGATGTTCTGAAGGATGTACGCCTGAATCACTGCCCCAGTATAATGTTGTGTGTACTCTGGAGTAGGTTTTTTTCAAGGACTTCTCTGTATTTGGTTGCTGGCATCCTTCCCTCAATTCTGACCAGTCTCCCTGTCCCTGTCTTCTGAGACATGTCTCTAGGGATAGTATTAGGTTGGTGATGAGCAGTGGCCGGTCTTCAACAACACAATGCTTGGAGTTCTGCTCAAAGACTAGTTTTTGCCTCAGAATCTTTTTCCCCATGCTCTTCGAGTCATATGCCTTTTACTCAAGACTGACTACCATCTAGCTACTTTACCATAAATGCCTGATTAATGGAGATGCTGAGATGTTTGTCCTTCACACAGACTCTCTTATCTTATCAGATGATGTTTGAAGCTCTATTAGAGTGACCATTGGATTCTTAGTTATCTCCTTATCCAAAGGCCCTTCTTGCCCAGTAACTCTGTTCCCTGTCCCTGATCTCTGCCTCAACATAATTTGATTGTTAAGGTCATCAGAGAGTTGCTTCGACTTTATGACCTGGTTTTTGTCCTGCCATGTAGTGTAAATTGTAAGACCTTATATACTGTGTGCCTTTTTAAAATAACATCCTATCAATTCAGATTGCCACAGGTGGACTCCAATCTAGTTGTAGTTCGCAAGGAGAATCAAAGCAAACAGGATGCACCTGACCGTGAGCTGGAGTGCCATTGCAAAGGGGCTGAATACTGACATGAATGGTAGATTTCAGTGTTTGATTTTTAATCAATTTGCAAACCTTTCTAAAACATGGTTTCACTTTGCCATTATGGGTTATGGAATGTAGACTGATGGGTAAAAATGGAAAATGTATTCTTTTAAAGTTAAATCTCCAACACAAGTATGCATAAAGTGAATTGGTCTGAATACTTTCTGAATCCACTGTATATACAACTACAGAAAACAGTTTGAATGTTAGCTACACATTAAAAGCTTCCCACCTGTAATACAAAGGAATACTGCTGGCAAAATATATTTTTTCAAGTGAAACCATAAAATGGTTTTAAGAAAGTACTGTAAATGTTAAAATATTTAATATCTTTCAAACATGTATGGCTGCCTACTGTGGTCGCAGACAGGAATTACCACTCATTCTGTCAAACGTGACTTTGAATAAAAACATTTTACTTCCTCACTTCTTCCACTGGCCCTATCACAGAGTTAAATGGACTATTAAACAGTTTCTTCTGTTAGTTGAAAAATTTGTTTTTTAAAAGAACTTGAGCTTCAGAGATACAGATTGGCAACTGTGAACCTTCCCCTTGTTATGTTTCAGCCAGCATTTATTCCCTGGCTTCAGTGTATTTCCTTTTTAGTTACTGTTTTTCTCATTATTGAATTATTATTTTCATTTTTCTGTATAATTTCTTTTAGGATGGTTTATTGTTTAGAATCACTGGACTGGTACCCTTTAATAGCTGGGATAGGTTACAGTATCCCCCACAACCCTGTTCAGGAGTAAGTGGGTTACAAAATGACTGACTAACTGTACTATGTCTTTAAATGCTGCACCATTCCTTGTGTTTTGTGGGTGGAGCCCTAGGAGGCAGGGCCACCCTGATATTAATGCTGCTGGGTCCTCCCACTGCCTTTCTAATGAGGTCAGAGAGAGAGTGAGTCCTAGCAGTGATTCATTGAGTTTGTTGGGGTTTGTGTGTGAACACTGCTACCTATTTTTTATGACTGTTCTGCTATTTTTGGGATATTGCTTTTAAAATGTGATTTTGGATTTGTTAGCTTTGGTTTTCCTTTGTAGGCATACCCTTTTTGCCTTTCTTTCGGTCTTGATTGTTTGCCTTTTCTTTGTTTTTCTCCCAGTCTTTATTACTCTTGAATAAATTCTCTATTTATGAGGGATTTTTGTTTGCCTGTATGTATCAAGCAAGTAATCTTCTCTCTTGAATGCATTTTTGTGCTGTTAAGAACTTTAATGATATTTTTTAACTTTAAAGCCAGCTCCCCATTTTGGGACTGTACAGGCAGAAGCCAGCCCATGAAGTTTGGCAGTTGGCTGACTGTGGTGAAACCGTCTCTAGACAGCTCAATGAAGGTTCAGGCCTGCTATTTTGGGGTCCTCAGGTAGGCCTTACACCCCTGTCGCCATGTTGGTTCCTCCAAATAACAACACCCCTCACATTATTTAGTTTTCTCAGCACCTGCCATTTTACAAATAAAGAGGACACAGATTCTCTTGGTTTAATTAGAATAATAACCAAATACTTGATTTGCTTCATAAATATAATTAGAACTTAAGTATATTAATTTCGTTTGATTATTTTATGACTTGCTAACAATACAAGTCCATACATAGAAAAAGGATAATCTAAACCATGTTCATTTACTAATGGTCATATTTATACAGGGAAATCTCTACTGTATATAGTTCCTTAGAATAGAAAATTCAAGTGTGTCATATTTTAATAGGAAATGCTCAGATAGTTACTTGTATGTATAATATTTCAAACTATACATCAAGTCTTAAAATGCCTTGAAGTACACCTCCCAGAGGGAGAACTGTGAAAACTCCTGCTGCAGAAGAGACAAGTTCACAAAGTAACCTTCACAAAAAAGAATGTTTATGTCTTGATGTCATGTGGTTTTGTTGCAAATACTTTGAAAGTGTCTTTTGGATGATTGTTTCCTTAATATGAGGGTCATTTTAAGTTTGTTTAAGTTTGTTTGTTTGTTTTGTTTATTTGCATGTTCCCGTAATGCCATTTTGTTTTCTTTTCTGGTCACTTTGTTTGATGGTTGTTATGCAGTTGCTAACAGCAACATAAGAGGTCACAAATCAAGTAATATTAGGAGTCATGTGGTATAAAGATCACTCTCTGGAGTCTCTTTGTCGTCCAACTTTGCATATTCCTCAAATACCAAGTTTGATCATGATTTCTGTTTGTTGAATTTTAAGAATATTCTCACCCATTTCTGATTTTTTTTTCAGCTTTGAGTTTTGTCACTAGATTCCCTTTTTGATCACCTAGTCCTCTAACTTCGGCTTTGATAATTTACCTCCAGTGCACACAAAAAAGGAGTTGCCAAAAAGGTGATCCAAACAATCCAAATAACAGAGCAAAAAAAGTTGAAAACCAGAGCAAAGATCCAAGAAAACTCAAAATACTTACAAGATCCACAAGAGCACATTCAAATGAACTACTGGGACTTGCAGTTCCAGTCTGAATATAAAGGCAGGACAAAGTCCCATAATGTTGAGGTCAGATTGGCCTTGCTTCTTTGGGATCCAAACACAACATACATGGAATATGGCAAAACAAGAATATACACATGGAAACTAAATAACCATAACATAAAATAATATTGCTATACAATAAATACCATGATAAATAATAAAGATATACAGTATATCAATATTTGCATAAACACAAGTAACCAAACCATGAAAACTGAATAAAAAGGAACTGAAATATAAAAACATGACAATGAGGAGTTAGCAGTTGCATTTCTATTTAATCTGGGGCCCTCCATGCTGGAAGGACCAGGGGAGCAAGCGTGGCCAGAGCGTTGCCTCCCCTGGGGAGAGGTAGAGAGCTTAAACAACTCAGCACATCCACATAAAAACGACAAGGGTGAGCTTTCTTGTAGGCTTTTACTGGATGTTCCTCGTTGTAAACTGAAATAAATACAAAGGAAGCATACAGGCATTTACAGATGTACCTAAGGCAATAAATAATGATTTACAAAGCAATACATAGCAGACAGTGTACGTTAAACAATAATGCTTTAAAAGACACTTACAAGGCAAGAGTTTTCCATGGTTGGATCGAGACAAAGAGAAGCACGTAGGCAAAGGTCCAAATTGTTGCACACCACAACTAACCAGACCCAGGGGTTTATATACCTTAAAGATACATTTTAGACGTGAACGAAACAAGAGATAAAGGGGTGCCTATGTGAGACACATTGTATTTAAATGCTTATTATGGGACCTACACGCTTTACGAGAGTTTCATAAACATTTATAACACCACTGTGAATGTGGGACGTGACTGACAGGTGTGTTAATACAAGACAAGACAAAGGGGAAGCACATTTCAACAAACAGCAGTAATAGTTAACAGCATGTGGGGTAGAACACTGAGAAAGCGAGCTCTTCAACAGTTACTGAAGGCTTATGGTTGGAGATGCAGCAAAAGACACAAAGGCATTATTGTACAGTGGTGTCCTCACAATGCTCATTGACCTTGGAGCTCGAAGACGAGCTGCTGCAAAGATTCATTACTCTCAGGTAGGGGTCAGGTTGGCCTGTGAGAATAGAAAGAGTGAAAGAGAGAAATAGAAGGTGAGAAGAAGGAGTGCTTGGTGGTATTTGGTATGTGAGGAAGTGGGAAAGCAACCACCATCTTGTTGACAAGAGGTCAACACCCTTGTAGGGAGCCCTAGCATGGCGATAGTTCATATTTTGTATTCTTATGTTTAATGTTTAATTCAATAAATGCACAATGTTGGCCTCCCTAACTCTTTAGGGTTATTTTTTTCTGTTTTGGACCAAGGCTGAATATTATTTAAAAAAAACTCAGTTTTTCGCACACAAAGCAATGGTTTTACACATAGATTAACATAAAATATTTATTTATGACAAATGTCCCTGTGTTTTATTTTCCATGAGTCTCTACAGTATATAAATTCACATATCTATTACACAGCATAGTCCTGCAAGGTATGATAATGTTAGAAGCAGCCAATGGCGTGCATTGCCTCATTACAGTGCTTGCCGTATGTGTTACAATGGCACAGATGATTTAGGCATCTGTTGCTGCCTACTGTGACTGCTGTAGAAGCTGGCAGCCAGGCGAAGTCTGCTGATGGCGGCTGTCTTTGTGTCTCCAGCAACGGCCATCTTCGATCAACTGTCTTTGTGCAGCTGGTGTTGACAGTAATAACGGTATGCAGCAACAGACACCAGTGGCACCCAGTATAACACATAATGCAAACAGCATACTGCTAGCAAATATAGCCAAACTATAAATGAACAGGGAGTTTTGTCCATGTTTACTGCTGATTACCACCCTCTACCCCGGATGTCGATTAATGTTGACATCCACCTCAAACCTCTGTGTCATCAAAAACCCACCCTGAAAGAGTTAATATCAGTTAAGATGTTGGACTATGTCATAGGGAGCCCTTCCCTGTTGTGGTACCTACAACAATGCAACAAACAAATAATCAACAAGAGGCTTCACTTTTTGTATTGGAATTACATGTGAGCAGTACCAAAGTATGTGCTGAAACTCTTCAAGGGTGTCGCAGCAATTCTCTGTTTAAGATTCTGTTTCCAGTGATTAGCTGAAGTCTGATAATGGCCTTATAAATATAAAATTTAATTGCAACAAAAGCACCCTCAAAGCTGAATATTCTGCATTCAAAATTATTTTAAAAATGATAATATAGACTTTTGCATTCATTTGAGTAATGTATGCCGTAAAGTACATGGTAAATGCATCAATGAGAGCTATAAAAAAATGCATTTTATGTGTCTTACAAAAATATTCATTTTAAAGCAGTTTTACTCAGTAAATGAGCATTTCCAAATAGATACAATTAAATCTGTCAACAAGATTTTCAATTGAAGCAAAACAAACAAGACAAGGGAAACATTTTACATGTAAATTTTTGAGTGTTGCACAGTGAAGAGCACAAATGACTGTGACAGCCGATTTCAATTTGTCTGACTAAATTGTGGAGGTGTTGTAACTGTTTGGAATTTCTTTTTAGATAGAAGATAGGAGCTGCGGTTATTTTTAACTGCTTATAACACAGTTGTGTGAGAAAAGCTTTGAAGTGTGTTTGTCAATGTGCTGATTCAAACTGCTTTTGATGTGCACAGTGGAAAGAGGTGGAATACATTTCCAAAAGGTAGGTTTGCAGTACTAGGGTGTTGTACCGTGTTAGCCATTATGGATGTAGTGAGAAGTTAAGTAAAATTACACCTTTTATTGGCTAACTAGAAAGATGAGAATATGCAAGCTTTCAAGGCATCTCAGACCCCTTCTTCAGGATGAGTTACCTTGACAGCTTGCATATTGTAATCTTTCTAGTCAGCCAATAAAAGGTGTAATTTTATTTAACTTCTCGCAACAAAAGGTGGGTTTTAATTTATAGTATCTATGCAAGGGAACCACGCCCTTCTAGCTTACTGTCAAATACAGAACTGTTTTAAAAATATATTGAATGCTGTGCAGTTTGTCATTTATAACAGATTTTACATTTACTCAGAGGGGTGTGCGGGACCTGGGGCTGACCAACCCCACGCAGAGCCGGTTACGTCAAACGCCGTGTGGATTGTATAAACTTGCAGGCAAATTTAATAAAAATAATGATAACATACACCGGATTTTCTCATTACAGTATTCAGCTACATTTTTACAAGATAGCACGTGAACTTTATCGAAATATAACAATATAATCTATTTAAAAAGTGTGCCACAATCTCTTCCACTCATTACGTCGACAGTGATACAGCTAAACCAGTAATAAAACGTAATAAAAATTGTGCGTTCCACTACCAAACACTTACTGTACTGTTTCAACTAGGTCTACTGTAGCAAACTGAACCAACGGCTCGACTAAGAAACAATGGTAGGCTCTCCGGACACAAATGAGTCATAAGCAACAAGCAATCAGATGTTCCCAAGTCAAAACAGAAGCCTACCCAGCGACTAATGTTCTGTTTTGTCTTGGTAGAGTAATATTTTACTCTACTTTCCCCTTTTGTATTATTAATATGTAGCCTTTGTCAGAATGCCTCAAATCTCAGAGACTTACCACTGTTTATAAGGTATTATAGTATATAACTTCTCCTCACCTTCCCTTCTACATATATAACCTCAGGCAATTAGGTGTAGTAAAAGACAAGCAGGAGATAAGTTACAATTTAAATAATGTATTAATGATAATATTCATAAATAATAACAATATGCAAAGTACATTTGAATATTGGCAACCATGCAACCTGATAAATGGGGATGTGTAGTTTCAGGCAGCACACACACTTTTTAGTTACCTAAAATGTCTCTAGTTAAGGCATCATTTGTGGTCAGCTTTATTCAGAACAGACCGCATGCCTGTCTCAATATGGCTGCCAAGCTGTACTCTTCATTGTGTTGTTCTATTCAGTTCATGGTGTGAGAAGGTCTTTCGTCAGTTTGGTAAAAGTTAGAGAGAGGGGTAAAGCAAGCAAATTTATAGGTTTTCTGTCCAACCCCTAGAGCCAATAGGGCATCATGGTACTTAAAGGCTTCTGATACAAGCCAGTTCCAAACAGCCATACTTCAGACCAATGGGGGACCAGAAAACATCATTCCAAACTTCACACCTGCCACCCCCCAAAACCATTTGTTGAGCTAATGTTTGCCAGTTAGGCAGTCTGGCTTTCTAGTGGGGGTTAACTGAGAATCCTGCAGACAAACATTTACCAAACTTGTTTGAGGTACTTCCCCCAAACCCTGTCGTAAAATTACCCTAAAAGGGTATATCAATATCAATAATGTAACACTAATATTACATTGCTTTGTCTAAGTTACAAATAAAGACATACAAAACATTTATCAACTTGTATGCAAAATTTCACATCACAACAGGGCTATACCCATTTTAGGAAGGGATTATACTGGCAACCCATTTCGGGCGATGAAGATGGACTATGGAATATTTTCAAAGATGTACATGTACAGAATTTGACCTTGAAGAGGGATTTTAAAAGGGTTCCTCTTAGAAGCATCTCAAATATATATAGACTGGAGAAAATAACTTGACAAATCCACTCGAATGGGATATGCGGATATCAAAAGTGGGGCCCTCTTAGGCACGAGGCCTGGGGCTGTCACCCCACTTGCCACCCCCAAACGCTGCTCTTGCATTTACTTTTTTGGCTGAGACTCAATAGGAGCGCCCTGCCACCACTCTATGCAGCACGGGCTCTGAAATTCTTGACTCTCTCTTCTCTCTTAGACCTCTGTTCATTCTCATTTTTCTTCTTCTTCTTCTACATCTTTTCATTGTCCTCTTGTTTTTGTTCTCCCTGTCTCTCGCCCAGGCTCCCTTTTAAGCCACTGCTGGGCTCAGGTGCTCCAATCACCAACTCTGAGGCATGAATGAGGCACTTGACTAACCCGCTCACATCTACATATGAATGTGTGATCAGCCAAACACCTCAATCAGCCTTTTCATGTGCATCTGAGCCCACCTGGAGCCTGCATAATCTGAATTATATATTTAATTTTTAAAAACGTATAACGCCACAAACCTCTCTTATCATAGGAAGCTACTCTTGAGTAAAACCTATATAATGGCATTTAATGGACTCTGAGAGCATTAGGTAAAGGATTCTCTTGTTTAATGAGACAAATATTATATTCTTTGAGCAAAACTCCAGTGCTCATTGCCTTCTTAATACCATTGCTATGGTGAAACAAGGTGGGAGCAGCATCATGCTATGTGGGTAATTTTCAGCAACAGGTCAGAATTGAGAGGAGAATAAATGCACCCAAATACAGAGAGGAACTGTGCAGACTGCACATGACCTCAGACTGGGGTGACGATTCAGCTTTCAACATGTCAATGACCCAGAGCATACAGGGGTACAAGAGGTACAAACCAGATTGTATTGCACTGCAACTGTGACTGCCTCTGCCACCCCCACCACGGAAAAACAACCTGGCAGCCAGCCTGCCGCACATCCCTGCCAGCCATCATGCCGCCCGTGAGTGGCTCAAGCCATAAGAGATGGCAAACTGGTGGCCACAGCACACAGCAACAGACATTATATATTGATTAACATGTGAAACTATTGGATTGTGTGCTTTTCAGAAAACTGCATTTTTTGGAAAAAAATATTCTGTTCTCAAAGAGTTAAATGACCAAGTTCTGTCTTATCTCTGAGATCTTTTACACCTGTATGTTCCTGCCCACCAACTCCGATCATCTTAAATCAGTCTCCTACTTGCCATTCCTAGAGCTGTGAAGAGTATAGGGTGATAGGGCCTTCTGTGTCTCAGTTCCATTCTTGTGGGATGTTCTTCCTCAGGAAACTCTGAGAAGTCAAGTCACTACCAGTTATTAACATTAGACTTAAGCATATCTACAGTAATTTTGATGGCACGGTGGCACAGTGGTAGTGCTGCTGCCTCACAGTTAGGAGACCAGGGTTTGAGTCCTGTGTTCTCCATGTGTGAAGTTTGCATGTTCTCTCCATCTCTGCATGGGTTTCCTCAGGGTGCTCCAGCTCCCCCTCACAGTCCAAAGATTTGCAGGTTAGGTGAATTGCCAATGCGAAATTAGCTCAGGTGTGTGTGTGTGTGTGTGTGTGTGTGTGTGACACCCTATGCAGGATTTGTCCTGCCTTGCACCCTATGCTAGCTAGGATAGACTCCAGCACCCCTGTGACCCTGGTCTGGATTAAGCGAGTTCGAAAATAATATGACATACAGTATCTGTTAGCTAAAACGTTTATATAATCTGTTTTCTCATTCTTTTCCGCTATTCTTTTATATATTTCTAATTATTGTTGTTGTGGTTTGCACCACTTCTTTAAATTATTACTGTTATTCTTAATAGCTGTCAGTAATTTTATCTCTGATCTTGATTTTTACCATTCTAAAGTACTAATGGCTATTCAGATTAATAAAATTACACATGTAGCTCATATTAAAATTAATATGTAAGTTTAAATAGTATCAAGTGAAACCTACTGCATGATTATCATGTAGAAGGCTGAATGTTTTAGGTTGTGATTGATAGCTTTGCACTACAGGGCTCTCAACATTTTCCATTTTTCTTTTTAGATCCTTCATATCTTTCTGCCATACACAGTACATATCTCTGCACTGCCTACTGTGTATCTAATTACAGTGTATATACGACTATGAAGCAGCTTGCATATGCAAAAGAAAAGTGGCCAAAATGTGTGACATCATGTTTCATCCAGCAGAACAATGTGACATTCCGAATTCTTTTTTCATTGGCATTGCAGAAACAATCATTTGTAACCCTTGAAGAGTGAGACAGCATACATTTCTGTAATGAATGTCGATTTCTGCTTGCAGAGTGGAACACAGGCAAGCTAAGGTGCTCTAGTAGGTATAATGGTGGTGCAGCAGTTTGTTCTGTTGCCTCACAGCTCCAAATACCATTTTTATGAAGTTTGTATGCTATACTTGTTCCTCAGTTAATTTAAATTAAATTAAATAAAAACTGCATTCCAAAGACATGCAAGCTACATTAACTGGTGACACTAAATTAGTTGAAGATTAGATTAGGTATAGATGTGTTTGAGTGAATGTGTCCTGCAATGGTTTGGGATGATACCTGGAACCACAATCACAGGACAGACAACAGATTTGCTCTGCCAGCTGAAAAAGTTGCATGTCACCAAGTCAACACTATTCCAGGTTTTCAGAGCCAAAATCAAGAGCATCCTCGCATCCCCAGCCACTCGTTAGCTTAGCACAACATCTGCTCAGTCTTTCAGTCAGTAAATTGCAGCGTGTCATCTTCTCTGTGGCAGAGGTTCATCAGCTGCCCTTTAAAATCTTCACAACTATGGAGCACAGAAGGAAGCAGGAAAAAGTGTTGCATTCACCACCCACCCTGGTTTTCATCTGTTTTATAAGCTCTCTATCTATGAATTGTTACCAGTCCCTCAGATCCAAAACCTCTGAGCACCTAAACAGCTCTTTTGTATCTCTGGAGCTGTTACATTAATGAATCTGAGCTCATGTAAGTCACAGTAATAATAATAAACAGCACAATATTATCCTTTTAGCATCATCAAGGGTCATCCCCTGAAACGGTCTAAGCTGATGGACTCATTAAATGGTACCTTGTGTTAAATGTTTTTTCTTCCTTGAGTCCTGAAGCAGGCAAATAAGTAAACTTCAGTAAATAAGATTAGTTGTCTTGGCAGTTTACAGATGTAAGGCAACATGCAGTGATAAAAGTAGGCTCTGTGCCACCTTCTGTTCTCTTTAGTCATATAAACAAAAGAAGAAGTGACTGCTAATAAAGCCATGAAATGATCTGCATGAGAAGCTCTATTTACCAATTAACTTTTTAAAATGTGGGAGTACCTTTCTTCAAAATAGGTTATTAGAAATGTGTGCTATCACACACGTGTGATTAGGAGGCAACTAAAGAGCTTGAGTAACTGTAATACTAAGTCAGACCAGGGTTTGGCGTAATGTGCTGACTGTCTCTCTCAGTCTCTTACAGACCATTCCTGGGAAATCCCTCCAGGATTCAGTGCCTTTGATGGTGTCACTTCCGTTAACGCCAACCCCCACCCCTCCTCTGGTGACATCACTTCAGGCACCAGGGCCTTTGATGATGTCAATTCTGAACCCCCCCAAAGAATATGTCACTTCCGGTTCCGGCATAGATGACATCATTTCCTCTTCTAGCCCTTTAAACCGCCATCTAACCTCCACTTAATCAGTTCTGTTTGGGACTTTGTCTTGTAAACAACTCAACTTTTCAAACCTTTTGCAGCCAGGATTATATTATATGGGTGACTGCCCCAAACCTTTGTGACAGTCTGGAGTCAATTTGTTACATTGGTTAACTCTAAAACTGCTACACTGGCACTAACTTGTGCAGGGTCACATAGTCGAATAAGGGTAGGTGGCAATTTAGCAAAGTGCAACACACTGACCACTAGGCCACAAGTCATATTCTAATTTCTAATCCAGTTTGCATTAGTCCTGTAAACCAAAAAATGACCTGCCAATGTGAGCAGAGCTTAAATCAGCTTTCTTACCATATGTTGCCCTTTCTTCAAACACATTTACTAAAAGAAGCAAATACAGGTCTGTTTGGAAAGGATGGCCATGCATTTTCAAACCTTCTCAGTCTAGTTAGGTGTTCTGAGGGTGTGCTTGAGAGACAAATCAGCATTTTATAACTACCAATATTTTGTGTAAAGATGTGAACTTATTTCTGCTGCAAGTTGCTCGGATAATATTTATTGAACTGGGATAAAACTGTGAACTGTTTTCAAATGCATTTAAACCTTTACTTAAAGATGTTCATACTTGGAGCAAAGGCCATGAGACATTATAGTAATACATAACAAGTGACGTTTAAAAAGTTACCGCACTTTTATATTTTCGTTGGAAATGGTAAAGGCGGGAAGAGTAGTAATTGGTTGTGTCTGAGAGTGTCATGTGACTTGGAAAATTGCATTGCAAATGAAGGTGACTGTATAGAAAAGTGATGTCATTTATTTTTGAAATTCTTAATAAATAGTTTAAAAAAGTGAGGAAACTTTTTGAACGTCCCTCGTATATGTATTTGGTTGATATTTGTGCATTTGTTTGTCTCTGTGTATAATTCATATTATAGTCCTAGTTTAGAATGGCCATTCAGTTTAGGACACAAAGGCCAAGGCAGATGCATCCATCCTTTGTGAACTGGATACAGTACAGACAAACACTTCTGACAAGACAAAGGACCTCATGCATAACGCCGTGCGTAGAATTCGCACTATAACATGACGTAAGCACAAAAGCCGAAATGTGCTTCGCACAGAAAAATCCAGATGCAGGAATCTGTGCATAAGCCAACTTCCACGTTGTTCCGCTACATAAATCCCGGTCAGTGTGAAAAGTAACGCACGTGCCTGCTGTCCTGCCCCAATTCCTCCCAGAATTACACCTCTTTAAATATGCAAATCAATATAAATAGCCCTTAAGCTCAGCCTTCTGTGAAAAGACAATGGGAAAAGCACGGGGGAAAATATAAGAATTTCAGCGAATACCATGTGGAGGCAAAGGAAAAACATACTATTTGTTGATTTAAACCGTGGTATAATCAACAAAAGGAAGCTGATCGACTGACATAGTGTGTTGGAGAAACTCGAAAGCTCAAGTTCACAAAGTCGTTCACAAAAGAAGTTGTCAGATATCAAAGTCGCCGTGAAAAGGCGAGTTGTTGCCCACCATCTGAGTGTCATATGAAAGCTTATTAGGGTACATAGAAAAAAAAAGGCACACAGTGGGGAAAAAGCACGAAATGTCAACTTTAATCTCGAAACTTCCACTTTCATCACGTAGTTTATTTTGTCATTAAAGTAGAACATCATAAACTTCATCTTAAAATCGTTTAATTAACCAGTTGCTCAAATCACATCGTAATTAAAGTAGTACGTTAAATGTCCTTTAATTATTAACAATATAGATTACTAGCCGAAGCCCGCCGTAGTATACGACGGTGTAAGAATAGGAACGGAAAACGGTGAGGAAGGAATTCAGTATAACAAAGGCTTAGGAAACCACTGTCGAAGTATAACAAAAATAGCAAGGAGTGAAACCAATGCCAATGGTCGAGAGAGTACCTTACTGTAGCAGGCTATGGAAAACATAGACATATATAGATAGACGCAGCATTCACTGTGTTGCCCAGTAGACACGATAACTCGATAACAATTGCGAATGGTAAAAGTGCCACTTAAACTAATACAGGTAGATGTGGAAACCGGGTTGTCTGATGAAAAAACAATAACGTTTTAAACAGTATTGTTTACATACAACAGATTTTGATGAATATTTACATGCAATTATTTATATCCATTTATACACTAATAATGGCAATTACTAAATAATAGTAATAATAATCATAATTATTATTATTATTAAATAATTCCTCCCGTATAGGTAACATTTCTCGTACTGCTTTCTTCCATCTCTGAAACATTTCTAGACTTTGTCCTGTTCTTACGCAACACAGTACTAAAGTATTGGTTAATGCCCGAGTCACCTCACGTATAGATTACTGTAATGGTATTCTATCTGTCATCCCACAAAAATGTATCCATCGCTTACAATTTATTCAAAATTCTTCTGCCAGGATAATAACCTGCTGTTCTAAATCCACTGAACATACTACACCTATTCTTTCTCAACTTCACTGGCTCCCTGTTAACTAGAGAATACTAAATACTGCTCTTAACATTTAAAGCTCTCCACAACCTCACTGATCTCCTACAGAATGACACTCCTCTCGCTCACTCTGATTCTCATCTGCAGCTGTACTTTCTGTACCACACATCAAACTCTGTGCTATGGGAGCTTGAGCGTCTCTCATAGTGCTCCTCAACTCGGGAATTCTCTTCTCTCTCATATACATCAGCTCGATTCAATAACACATTTTAAAACTACCCTCAAAACTTATCTTTTCAAACTGGCATACAATTGTGAATTTTGCACTGTTACTGCCAGTTATCTTTGTTTGCTAATTATTGCTGTTTGAATGAGAGTGACTGTGGACGTGGAAGTAGTATTAGAGATGGCGGGCGGGGCTCTGTGAGTTGGCTGGCGTGGCTCTCTGTCTTGCGTGCACTCTCTGTCTTGCTTGCCCTTAGTTAGAGTTGACGGGCGGGGCTTTGTCGAGCGTATCTCATGGTCTTAGAGTTGGCGGGCAGGGCTCTTTCAGTTGGCGGGTGTGGCTCCCTGTCTTGCGTGCGCTCTCTGTCTTGCATGCGCTCTCTGTCTTGCTTGCGCTCACTGTCTTGCGTGCCCTTAATGAATTATATATATATAGATTTAAATGAAGTTAAAGTTTTATCTGTATGATATAATAAACATATTTTGCTGCACTTCACCTTAAAAATGATATTGTCATCATATGTAAATACGCGCTTTATAAAGTGGCTCTGGTTGTGCAATATTATAACTGTAGTGCAAGTTTACAGTGGGGTGATTGTACTTATAAGTACAAACAGTTCTACAAGGAGCATTTCATGGACTGATTCAGTGCGTTTAGAGTTCTTGGGATGAAACTCTTTCTGAACCGCCAGGACCGTACAGGAAAGGTTTGAGATGTTTGCCATGTGAGAAGCAGTTCAAATAGGAAGCATGGCTGAGGCAGCGTGTGCTTGATGCTGTATACCGATAATTCTCTTTCCAATCAGCTGCTCCGAGTGGTGCTGTGAGAGTAATATGGAAAAAGATGATCTGCTACGGGAGCAGCTGAAAGAAGAAGAAGAAGGTGCAGTGAGAGTAACAACGTTAAAGCAGCTATGGTATTTGGAATAGTTTGACCATTATATTGTTACAGGTTAATTACAATCAGATGCATTAAACTAATAAACAATATGCGGTTAATTTCAGTGTATTTGTAAAGCAGCGTCAGGGCTTTAAGGAAAAGAAAGATAAACCACCAGTCTGCAAAACTGAGCGGAGAACTTGCGTATGACAGGGTATGAGGTACCGTGGAAATGTGCATGGCTTTACGCCAAATTTAGGTTTTATACATCGCGATTTGAACATGGAAACGTTCTTACACAACATTTCTGTGCATATGCACCATTTATACATGAGACCCAAGATGTTTAGCACATATTTTTGTCATTAAAACATAAAGTAAAACTTAAAACTTAAGTAAAATGACTTGCTGGTTATCTGTTAAAATATCTATCCAGCAGGAGGAGAATGTTTCCTGGGATTGTGTTCATTATTGATGCAGAATAGAATTGAGACATGCATATCCTTTTAGTAACCATGGCTAAAATAAACAGATGAGAGAAACAGGGTACAAAAAGAGATATATGCATTTAACTTGCTTTAAAATGTAGCTTCTACTCCCAGAATACAATACATAATTGCTTATACTGTACATACATATCCAAGCTGGAGAAAAGCCAATGCATAGTACAGTAATCACAGCCAGTTATTCAAGGGGAATGATGATGATTGTAAACCCAGATCTGGCAGAATGTTTGGCAGCATAGAGACACCTTCTGACTTCTTGGTGGTTTCTTCCCAGTACAAATCCTCTCATGTTTTTCATAATTAGTGAACTTTTATATAAACCTTTCCAAGTATGCGTGACTGCCACCTGAGCTGTGCTCTTTCTGACTAACATAGCCCTGTTGGCCTCTGTTCTTAATCATTCATGTCTTCTACGGACCGTGGCCTTGATGAAATATTAATCAGCAGACATCAGCACTTTAAAAATAGACTCTGTGTGTGTCTTCCACATGTTTCTGTCCATCCTCCTTAGCCAGTTTCACCCTGTCAGGTGGTGTGTGTGGCTTTGGAATGAACTTCACAGATTACAGAGACCCACTCTTCAAACCTATTACTACAGTAACATCACACCATCCAGAGTCAATGTGACAAACTTGGCATAAAGGAACAGATTGCCTGAGGCTAAAAAAGAAGAACAGTCTCATCCATCTGGACATCACGCAATGTCATCCATGCTCCAGCCTGACTTTTGACTCAAGACAAGTCACCTTAAGATGCATGTGTTCTCTCTTCCTCTAGCACAGATGCATTCTTTATGGACACTTCTCATCTGCTTTCATATCCTTAAGACCATGTCACATTAGACAACCTGCAATTTTCAGCCATAGCCTTCATTTACATGATCTTAACAAGCTGGAGGCAGTTATCTAGTCTGGTATAGCCAGCAACTCTCTCTGTCTAGTCCAGTGGTTCTCAACCTGTGGGGTAGGCCCCCCTAGGGGGGGCGTGAAGTAACAAAAAGGAGTGCGAGAAGATATTAAAAAAAGAAAACAAGAATCAAAAATATGAAAAAACCATCTGTTGAAACCAAAACAAATTAACTTAAACTACATTCTGATACTAGAACAATAAATATAGAGTTAGATAAATGTCGATAAAAGTTAAATAGGTATAATAAAATATGCATCTACATTTAATAAAAATGTTAGGGGCTGCACGATTAAAACTGTTATGAAAACTCGGGTCGCAAATACTTAAAGGTTGAGAAACGCTGGTCTAGTTCACCATTCGCCTTAATGAATTCAAAGAAGTTTAATTTTGTCTTTAGTTGTAGGGGTGGGCTTTGTCTGAATGAGAGCAGGCAACCAATGAATGCTCATTCAGTAGCACATTGCATACAATGCAGTAAGGATGAATAAGTATAGCAGGTGTTCTGGACCTCGCAAACAGAAGAGAAACTTTTCTGTCTCATGTTTTGTATTTTACATACCATGACAAAATGGTATAAAACAAAAAAAGGGCAGCGATTCCTGCTAAATTCACTGCACCTGTCAGAGGGGGACATTTTTTGTAAACTAAGTCATTCCATTTCTCTCTTAGGAAAAGAAACATGTCAATATTACATTTAAAACCCAGCAGATGAACAGGCAATAGGCACTCATTGTTGGCACTGGGGGTGAGAAGTTAAAAGGATGTTTGCAGATTGTAGGTATTTGCTGTATTGCAAAGGAGTCACCACTTTGAAGGTTTTGGCTGGTTCAGATTACAAGCAATACAAAGTTGTGATAACAGAAATGCTCCTTCCTTGGAGGATGTCTGTATTTACCTGACATGGCAATTAACATGTTTGACAATATTGGTTTCTAAACAGCAGATCTGTACTTATTCATGATTGGTAACAATTCCTTTTTTTAACTTGTGTTTTCATTAATTGTTAAACCCAGGAAATGCAGATGTACTATTGTTAAATCTGATTGTCCAGAACTGATAATGGCAGGGACTGAAGTAGATAAAAACTCCTGGCAGCAGAAGAGAGAGGGACAGTCCACTGAGAACGCTGCCAAGACTTGCAGAGAGCACAGAGGCTCACTGGCAGACTGGGGTACCTGGCTGGCACAACGGGAGGCACAAGGATAGCAAGATACCCTTACTTCCAGGGAGGAAGAGACAGCTCCACAAGGAGACGCCAGTTGTGAGTCCAGCGAGAGAGTGAAGCCGCATGAAAGGACCGAGCAAAGCTGGCAGATGTGAAATGAGGCGTGCCTAGGTCACAGCAACACAAGGAGCCCAGAGTGGAAAAAAAGGAACGACGAAGAGATGCTGACAGGCATTCAACGATTTGACAAAACTTCTTTTGTAATACGAGTGTCCAGTGAACAGAGTGCATCCATGGACAGTAACACAGTGCACAAACTGGACTCTGCACCACTAAAGGTTGTATCCTCCAATTCTGTTTTTGAGAGACTTTTAGAGTGTGGACTGTGCATTTTCCTTTTAGAAAAAGGAAATTCGTTCTTGATATTGTTAGATTTTGTTTATGTTCATTTATCTTTTTCATGTACTTATTATTGTCTAGTGTAACAGAAGTTACTGTTGCTTTTCCTGATATTACTGTTGTGTCTTTCATTGTGTGTTTACTCACCGCCCAATTTAAAGAAACCTGTGTGCTATTATTGGTAAATTTCAGGAGTTCCCAGTCTCTTAATAAACTGGGTGGCGTAGTCGGATATTTAAATGGTGTCTAAGTTAGATTACCTGTAAATGTGACCAGACACCTGTCACACACCCATTAACCCTTGGTACAGCACCGGCTCTGTCAGGCAGTTAGCTATTGAATGTCAAGAAAAGAGGCAAGAAGAACTGTGCTGAAAACTTGGCACACGGTATTTAATTATGTCATGTCTGCTGATTTTCAGCTGCATAATTTGACATCGGCTTTACTTAAAATGTCATTTTTTTATTTGAGCTTTTTTGACTTATATATATTTATATTCAGGCTTTGTTATTATTTTTTGTTTTTGATACTGTTATGCATTAAAATTGCTAAAACAAAATACTGCTTATAGATAGATAGATAGAAAAGGTATTACACTAGTGATGGCAAATATTTTGGGCTCAGTGCATCAGAAATTCTGAAAATGCCTAAGATGGCTCTGCTGGTGTGTCACCCCCGCTAAACTGATCTACTCTGAACAACTTGACTAAAAATAAGAAAAGAACAACCTGGTAGCACTGATCACAAGGGTAAAACCAACCCAGGACACCGTGCCATCCAATCACATACCATCTCACAGACATATATGCCCACATGGGTCATTTTAGAGTCATGAATATTAATGAATATGCACATTTTTGGTGCAACAACTGAATAACCACAAAACACACTCCAAAAAAGGAAAGGTGTCTACTACACTGGTCATGTTCAACTCTCAATCCCGCTCTCTCTTTCTTCTGGTTCCTGCCCTAGCACTGCAACACTCTTTCCAGTCTGTGATCTCCCTAATTATCAGATCCCACCAACCACAATGGCCACAGTAGCTGCTGTAGTCACCTTGCATAACAGACCATTAGCAAATATGATTTCTTTTTTTTTTTAAATGTGTCATTTTTTCACAAACCACTTACATGGCCAGTAGTTTTTGAACATTATGTTACTTTACTCTCTCGCTTGTGGAATTTTGTCTAACTTGCTATTATTTCGAGTACCTGTGTTTACTTGTTAGCACCTTTATAAAACACTAAGCTGTCCAACTGCGTGACATTTCCAGATTTCATGATGCTCCTCTAGTCATTATATCCCTGTCAACCACTGTGAGCTTTATGGTATCATATGATGCAAAAGGAGATTTTGCTGACATTTGCCACCTTTTTCTGAATGATAGATTTCAATATATATATATATATTTTTTTTGGTATTTGGTACACTTTATTAATTCTCAAGGGGAAAATAATGCTGTGGATAGCATTTAAAAAAAAAAATAAATTATAGCTGCTGATCGGCTTGAAAATCTGCTTTGCTGGGCATTCTATATATACATTTTGTCCACATAAGCTTTAGCTTTTTTCTCTTATTTCATTTATAACACTTTACTGTTTGTCATTTTCCTTAATACATACATTTTCACCAAAAAAGTAGTCCAGCTGATAAACATTGTCACACACATGCACATGGGGTACAGTTTACAGGTTCAAATAGTGTTATTTCTCAGCCAGACCAGGGTATGGCGCTCTCACCTACTTGTTCCTCTACAGTTCAACCACAGACCCTGCTTCCCAATGACGTCACCACTGGTCCACCCACTGCTGAAATCACTTCCAGCAATCTCTATTTGATGCAATTTCCGCTACCCAGAATCCATCTTACTGCCACATCAGTTCCTGTTCCGGCTGCCCTGACTCCACCTCTTCCTTTTGATCTGTTAGTCAGTTCTGTTGTGAACTCTGCTTATGATAACCGTGTTTCATTTACTTTTGTTGTTTTATCAGTACACAGGGTGGCCATCTCAAACCTTTTTCTATCTGCTGATTATTTTTTTTTATCACAACATCTTAATTGCAGGGCCAAATGTAATTGTTAAGCATATCAGAACAGCCAAAATAAATTTGGATATTGCTCTGTATGGTAGACTATGCCAATTTGTAGCCCGTGTGAAAGAGAGCTGTAAGTAGTGTGAGACCCAAATTCAGGAAAGTGTTTATTGAACTAGAAATAAATAACACCACATTCTTAATTCTTAATTAACATAAGTCATTTCAACATTATTGGGGGCTGCAACAATTGGCACAAGGCAGGAACGACAATAGACAGAGTGCCAAAACATGCAAGGCTCAGTTATGCACACACCCATAGGGCTCATGTGGAACTGTGAATTAACACTAGAGTGTTAGCTGCAGGTGGAAGTCCCATTTTACTTCTGGTGCCAAGCAGAGTTGTGTTGTGGTGCAGCAGTCCATTACCCAGCAAAAGCGCTGTGAAGATGCTGTCAATTGTTATGGTTCTGCCTTTGTCCAGAAATGGCTTCATTAGCTTTATGACCACAGACTTGGAAAGTGTTTGCCCTGGGTTGTAACTTAAAACACAGTTCTCAACAAAACATTACCAGATGTTCGAAATCGCAGCAAATCTGTAATTTTTCACACTTTCTGCATGGGTATCTTTGTTGTCAAAATGCAAATACCACATGGTAGTCTGATAGCGGTCATGTGACATTGTATCTTTGATTGCCGGTAAAACAAATAGTTCTGAACAGGCATCAACCACAGCAGCAACTGTGATCATCGCTGCTCTTGTGAAAAGAATGGAGATAAATGGCATCAACTAAGAGAGGGAGAGGCAAATTCTTTGTACCACGCGAACCGCACTGACAGAATAAAACTGAATAATAAAAAAAGCACTTTTACAAGTACCCAAAATTTATACCAGGTGTTACAGACTCAAATCAAATGTATGTTTTTATTATATCATAGTAGTAATAATAATAATAGCAACTCACTACTCAAAACATAGCGTGCCCAGCCTTGTGCCCGGAACCTTTTGGTTATAAGGCAGCAGCTCTTACCTATTCACCATCCAAGAAGACATATCAACTTTCTGTTGATTGACATTTGAGCGTGGGTTTGTAACTCATTGACAGCTCGATGTAAATTAAGTGACTTTTTTTTTTTTTTTTTTAGTTTGGTTATATTCTTGAATAAAAGTGCAAGTGTTTATATGATATTTGGACTAAAGTCTTCACACATTATACATTTTTTTTTAACTTTATTGATTTTACTGGGGGGGGCTTACCCCCTGCTCACTTTGCTCGCCAACTCCCCTTGCCTGCACTATGTGCCAGTCACTTCACATCTCTGCCACTCGTGTTGTGAAGAGGGGGGGCTGAACGCACCCAAAGGGGACGTGGTTGCTCCTCTGAAACCCCCTCTTAAACGGTGATACGATGGGAAACAAATACATTTTTTTACCTCCTCTTTGCTCAATCAGCTGCTGGATTGCTGTTGCTGCTGCTGCTGCTGCTGCCTCTGCCATGATCTGCATCTTGTACGACACTTAGAACATTTAAAAGCCTGTACAACAAGTATCTTTGTCATCTACTCTTTGTCTTTTATTTCCGGCCCCAGGAGTGGTTAAATCTGTTGGCGCAAAGTCTTGTCTAGCAGGAAGTGAGTTCTTGATATTTTAGTTATAATTTAACAACATTACATTAAAGTTTGATAAATTCTGAAAAGAATGATACCAAACATATATGTGTAGATTTTAAAATAAGCCAGATTTAAAGTGTGAAATAAAAAAGTCACATAAAATCGCTGCACAAAACCATTGCACTTTTAGGCTTAGGATTTTATATATAGAGAGTAGATTAAAATCAAATAACATTCCATACAAATAACTGAAGTTTTACAAAAAAAAAAAGGTTTGAAACAAATCAACCCCCCACCCCTGAGAAAGAGAGCTAAACCAGCAGCGTAAAACTTTATGCTAGTGAAAATAATAGATAAATTAATAAATGAATAAAAATAAATGGAGTAGAAGAGGGGAGATAACCTGCTTCCTTAATTTAAATGCATTATACATTTCACATCATTATTAGTATAATACAGAAAAAGTTTCTGCTTTAGGTATGTGTTCAGCATTTCTTGCCTCGCATTTCCTGTCATCCGACACTTACACAGATCTTTGTAGACACGGAACACTCATGAAATGCATGTACTCCAAATAACAATATGCAGTATTATTTACCCTATATAATTCCAGGCACCTCACACGCAGATAAGGAGCCTTGAGCTGAGAGAGCTTTTTGCCCGAGTTGAGCTCCGTGGGTGGGGGGAGGTGGGATAGCAGGCTGCCTGCTGCTTATGCTGATCGACACATTTACAAAACAAAAGACGCTGATGGATTTACATTTCCATACACATAGTATTAGTACTCTTTTGGACTTTTCACATTTTAATGTCAAACAATATTGAATCACAGTGAATTTAACTTGACTTTTTGGACATTAGTCATTAGAAAAAGATTCTTTAGTTTCGAAGTGAAAACTGGTCTCCACACTTCACATTACCAAAAACACACCATCCATGATGTGAGGCATGCTGGTGGCAGCAGCATCATGCAATGGAGAGGCTTCTCTGCAGCAGGCCCGGAAAGGCTTGTGAGGGTAGAGGTTAGAAAAAATAACACGGTTAAATCCTGATGCAGCCCGGAACAAACCTGCACCATGGGAGAAATATTGATTTTCCAGCAAGATGACAATCCCAAGCATAAAGACAAAGCTACACAGGAATGGCATAAAAAACAATGTTAATGTTCTGGAGTGGCTGAATAAAAGTCAAGATAATAATTCAATTAATAATTTGTGGTTGGACTTGACAAAGGCTGATCACTCACAATCAACTTGCAACCTGACAGAGCTTAAGCAGTTTTCCAAAGAAGAATGAGGAAGAACCGCAGTGTTCAGATTTGCAAAGCTGATAAGAGAGAGAGATAGACCTATGCACACAGACAACAGGCTGGCATGGCTGCCTTCTGCTAAAAGCTGACTTGAAGGGGGTGAATAGTTATACAATCACTTATTACATGTTTTATATTTGTAATTAATTTAGACCACTTTGTAGAGATTTCAGTTTGATATTGAGTCTTTTATGTTCATCCATGTCAAAAATGGGCATAGTAGTGCCTCTGAGATCTGCCGGTTCAAATCACATAAACACCAGAAGTGACTCTACTCCTTTGGACTCCTTGAGCAAGGCCCCTAATCTTCAATTGCTTCATCTTGGGCATAATGTTAACCTGCATCCAGCTATGGAAGCAGGTCCTCTAACTTACAGCGAAAACTTGGGGGTTGGTGGCAGGATTGGCATCCCAGCCATTATAAAAAAAACTTGCACTATTCCATTGTGGGCACTGAGGTGTCACCCACTGCACTTGGGTCCCAATAGATGTGGTTTATCATGTGGTGGGTGCAGCAATGCACTATCGGCACATGCTCCCAACTTCTTGTGTCAAAAAGCCAAAATAAATTCATTGTGATTCAATGGCGTATAGCAATAAAACATTTAAGCTTACAAGAGGAGTGAATATTTTTATACTCTCTGTATAGAGCCCTTTCATGCTTTTGTCTACTTTTTCAAATCTAGTTTTGGGCTTCTGTTTTGTTATGGTTTCAATTTTTCGATAAATAATTTTTACATACTGGTAGAAATTTCTTATTTAAGATTTATTATTGTGTTTACTTTTCTTTGAATATGCTTATTAAAATGAACTATAATGACTCCTGTATTGTCACTCAGTGAGTCAGTGAATTGAAATATCAATCTAACTCATGCTGTTGTCTTGTAATTAACAATATTGTTGAATAGACAAAAACAAACCCTATGGTACATGATAGGTCTCTTGGTC
This sequence comes from Polypterus senegalus, assembly GCF_016835505.1. Taxonomy (NCBI): domain Eukaryota; kingdom Metazoa; phylum Chordata; class Cladistia; order Polypteriformes; family Polypteridae; genus Polypterus; species Polypterus senegalus. Next base: position 115,771,550 of record NC_053167.1, on the reverse strand, counting down.
CACACTGGTAAAATAGCACAGACGGTATGAAGTATACATATACAGAGCTAATTACACATCACTAGAATTTCTCATCCATCACTTTAGTTATATTAACAGCAGGAGAAGCAGCGGGTGTACAGCATTGACAGGCTGTTTTCCTGACATTCTGAATGTAATCGACCCACACAAAAAACAGTCTGAAGCAGCCAGGAATAAAGTTTGAAAGTAGTGTTTTCCCTTGAAATTAAATTCAAATGTCAGAACAGGCTTTTGCATATACTGTATTGCACAAATTTTAGAAAGTATTCTTAGTTTGCTAAGAAGAAATAACTAAAAGAATATAAAAGAACTTGAGTGTCTGTTTATTTGTAGATGAATCTATGACACAAGGAACTTACTGCCAAGATATTTAGTCTTTTATTTTATGTATTACTTATGGTATCCTTATAACCTCAATATAGTTGTATTTACATGTCATATAACAAATATTAGTCTTAATTTACTATTAATTCAACATTGCATATGATTACATACAGTATATTTCAAATTTCAGTTATCATAAATGAAAGAGCCAGGGTTGGTTCCTGCTTTGCAATCAATACTGCCTGGATAGGCTACAGCACATCTGAACTCTGGATTAAAGGAAATTGGAAACAGGTGATTGGCTCAATATACAGTGGTGTGAAAAACTATTTGCCCCCTTCCTGATTTCTTATTCTTTTGCATGTTTGTCACACAAAATGTTTCTGATCATCAAACACATTTAACCATTAGTCAAATATAACACAAGTAAACACAAAATTCAGTTTTTAAATGATGGTTTTTATTATTTAGGGAGAAAAAATCCAAACCTACATGGCCCTGTGTTAAAAAGTAATTGCCCCTTGTTAAAAAATAACCTAACTGTGGTGTATTACACCTTAGTTCAATTTCAATAGCCACCCCCAGGCCTGATTACTGCCACACCTGTTTCAATCAAGAAATCACTTAAATAGGAGCTGCCTGACACAGAGAAGTAGACCAAAAGCACCTCAAAAGCTAGACATCATGCCAAGATCCAAAGAAATTCAGGAACAAATGAGAACAGAAGTAATTGAGATCTATCAGTCTGGTAAAGGTTATAAAGCCATTTCTAAAGCTTTGGGACTCCAGCGAACCACAGTGAGAGCCATTATCCACAAATGACAAAAACATGGAACAGTGGTGAACCTTCCCAGGAGTGGCCGGCCGACCAAAATTACCCCAAGAGCGCAGAGACGACTCATCCGAGAGGTCACAAAAGACCCCAGGACAACGTCTAAAGAACTGCAGGCCTCACTTGCCTCAATTAAGGTCAGTGTTCACGACCATAAGAAAGAGGCTGGGCAAAAACGGCCTACATGGCAGATTTCCAAAACGCAAACCACTGTTAAGCAAAAAGAACATTAGGGCTCGTCTCAATTTTGCTAAGAAACATCTCAATGATTGCCAAGACTTTTGGGAAAATACCTTGTGGACTGATGAGACAAAAGTTGAACTTTTTGGAAGGCAAATTTCCGTTACATCTGGCGTAAAAGGAACACAGCATTTCAGAAAAAGAACATCATACCAACAGTAAAATATGGTGGTGGTAGTGTGATGGTCTGGGGTTGTTTTGCTGCTTCAGGACCTGGAGGCTTGCTGTGATAGATGGAACCATGAATTCTATTGTCTACCAAAAAATCCTGAAGGAGAATGTCCGGCTATCTGTTCGTCAAATCAAGCTGAAGCGATCTTGGGTAGACCTAAGATCTGGGTGCTGCAACAGGACAATGACCCAAAACACACCAGCAAATCCACCTCTGTATGGCTTAAGAAAAACAAAATGAAAACTTTGGAGTGGCCTAGTCAAAATCCTGACCAGAATCCAATTGAGATGCTATGGCATGACCTTAAAAAGGCGGTTCATGCTAGAAAACCCTCAAATAAAGCTGAATTACAACAATTCTGCAAAGATGAGTGGGCCAAAATTCCTCCAGAGCGCTGTAAAAGACTCATTGCAAGTTATCGCAAACGCTTGATTGCAGTTATTGCTGCTAAGGGTGGCCCAACCAGTTATTAGGTTCAGGGGGCAATTACTTTTTCACATAGGGCCATGTAGGTTTGGATTTTTTTTCTCCCTAAATAATAAAAACCATCATTTAAAAACTGCATTTTGTGTTTACTTGTGTTATATTAGACTAATGGTTAAATGTGTTTGATGATCAGAAACATTTTGTGTGACAAACATGCAAAAGAATAAGAAATCAGGAAGGGGGCAAATAGTTTTTCACACCACTGTAGTAAGAGTTTAGAGACAAAACAAAATATATAAATAAAATTGTATTTTTTTTTTCTTTTTGTTCACCAATCACACAAAAACAGCTGAACTGATTTTCACAAAATATTACATGTGTGTAGCCTTCAGTACAATTTAAAATATAGGCTATATCAGAAAGAGGGGTTGTAATGATGGGGGCAACCCAAAATACAGCACCGACTCGGGGACCACAGCTCTCATTAGACAACCACCCAAAGTGGAATCTCATCTAAGAACACAGGCATAGAATTTTCTTCTGAACTAATTTGGATAACAATTTTATTGCTTTTGTCTAAGAGTACGTCATTTTATCATATTGTGGCTTGTGTTTAGCCAAGCTGAGTTTTCAAAGGACAACATTTATACCCAGGCAACGTTGGGGACTTCGGCTAGTACACATTATATTCATTTCTATCCTTCCATTTAACCCTTATTGAATATTTGAAAACACTGCATACAATTGGGCTTGGCAAGAAAATTCTGCTGCATTATAGTTAAACTTGATTCCATATATGTCAGTTATGAAATACTGGATTCCCCCAAATAGCACATTCTTGTTATGAAGTGGCTGTTTACTACTTATGAATATTTATTTGAAATCATTTCAGATACCATTTTGTTTTTTGTGGGTGTCGCTACTTTGTCTTCTCGTTGCTGGGATGTTTCAACGGTTGCTAGTGGTGGGGTTTGGAGGTTGTGAGCTAAAGAGTTGGATGCTTGCTTATCCAAGTTTGCAGATATCAAAACCCTTTTTCTTAATTGATCATTTGTTTCTAAAACTCTTTCTAGTTTTAGACTCACATATGTTTTTTGACCCTCAGTTTGGCTTTGATTGAGATGCCATAGATCTCTTGGTTTTCAAATCTTTCTTCGGTTTTTGACAACATTGTTTCTCCCGATTACTTTTCCGATATGCTTGCTAGTCATCTAGCACAGTGATTCTGAGGTCTCCCTCTTCATGAATATCTGCAACCAAGTCTAACAAAACATTTGGTGTCTTTTCCATGGAATAAATAACTTTTAGGTTTAAAAAATGAATTACAATATTTAAACATAATTCTAGACATTTACATATGATTATATAACATTGTTTTTCCACCCATTTATCCACCTACTTTTCTATTTCAGAGTCAGAGAACTGAAGCCAATGCCAAGAACACTGAAAACAAAACTCAGGCAGGTCACTGATTCATTTCAGTGAACTTAATCAACACAAAATGAACCTGACCAAATTTCACACAGCCAATAATTCTGAAGTACTGAGGCAGCAGAGTTAGCCATTATACTACCACACTGCTTTTCAGATTTAAGCTTCTTTTCTTTTTGATTTCTTTTTTACGTGCACTTTTTAGTTCGTTTTGTTAGCTAGGATTTAACTTTGCAATATTTGAGCCGAAGGACATGAATGCATTTGTTCAATGGGGTATAGAAAAGCCAAGCAAAATGACACCTTTTATTGGCTAACTAAAAAGATTACAATATGCAAGCTTTCGAGGCAACTCAGGCCCCTTCTTCAGGCAAGATGTAATACAGAAACTGAAGTTTCCTGTGTTTATATCCACACACTAGGACAAGAAACAACAATGGTAAATTTTTAAATGAAATTAAACTAAACACACCTTTTTATGTAGGCAATTGATATAGCATGGTCAGGATTTAGAAAGTAAAGAAAAATGTGTATGTCTTCACCTTAGCTGTAAATTTTGAAAATAATAATGCATATTCAGTAGGTTCAAAAAGTATTCAGACCACTTTACTTGTTTCACATTTTGTCAAGTTGCAGAATTGTGCTACAATAATTTTAATTTTTCCACCGCATAAAGGAACATTTACTATCCCAAAAGGGCAAAGCGAAAACAGGATTTTAGACATTTTTGCAAATGTATTAAAAACTTTCTGAAGACACCGTACCTCTATTTCATCTTATATTGGCAGCACAATGCCTAAGTAGGGAACCGATACTGGATGTCATTCCCGTCCATTGCACAAACCTCTAATAACATATAATAATATGAGGGATGTTCAAAACATTTTCGCACTTTTGTATTTTCGTTGGAAACGGTGAAGGCGGGAGGAGTAGTAATCAGGCATTAAAAAGTTGGTACGACCCTGGGAAAACGGCATCGCAAAGGAAGGTGACTATGTAGAAAAGTGATGTCATTTGTTTTTGAAATTCTTAATAAATAGAGTTTAAAATGGTGCGGAAACTTTTTGAACGTCATTCGTATAAGAATTATAAATATTTATGCATTTAAGTATTTTCTCAATTCAGCCTGTGTTGGGCTCCCTTGGTACCTTGACATAAAGAAAAGAGCCTTCAAGTCTTCCAAAGCTTCAAATATTATTTAATAAGGAGAAAATCCCTGCCCATGGATGGATGTTTGATTCTCTATAACCTCCATGAAAACAGCATGACAATGTTTCAACAACAAAAAAAAAAATCACTCTATGTGACACCAATGAAAGAATTAAAATGCTGTAAAGGAAAATTTGTGGTAGAGGAAAGCAACGTCATGCCACACCTAGCATCACATAACACATTTAGAGCCCCGTTATCTTAATCAAGTCACCTGACAAATAAAACTCAAATAAATTGTCACTACAAATACGTAGATTAATATGCTAAGTGTGGGTGTGTTTCATGTTCATCATGTTATATTGATTATATTTTTATTGATTAGTGTTGTTCTACTTATTGTATTGGGAACTTAAAGGGCAATCATATTCAATGAGAAAAATACAAAATGTTAGAAACTAATTGCATAATAATATAAAAATACAGTTTTAAGTGAAATTAGGAAAAAAAGAAAAAATTGTACATATAAATATAAACATACCACAAAAAGACAGCATAATGGGTGTTAAGAATGTGAATGTAAGTTAAACACCTTAAATAATTTACTTCACGCTGCCCCTTGAAACACAGAAGGGAGTCAGCAGATATAATCATTTAGGGAGACCATTCTAAAGTCTGGGGATAACAGAACTAAAGGCCCTTAACTGGTGCTTAACATGGACCCAAATTACTGGCAGTACTCTTTTAATGGTGATACAGTTACATTTGATCAAAGATTGGGGGCTTTGGACCCCTGTGTACTTTCAAGTGCTCTCATACATCAAGTGGGGGAGTGAAGAATCAGGAAGAAGTGCCAGTGTGGTTAAACGTTGATCTTCACAATATATTAATAGTCAATCGAAGAGTGGTGCGCGGGGTCCCTTGTATAGGTTCATGAAGAGGAGAAGATGCCAGTACTCTGTGTTGAAGTTGGATGTGGTGCTGTTGAATACCAAGCCACTGCAAGAACTGCCCTTAACACACATGGAGGGTGGCATGGCAAGAGTTAGTTGATCAAAGGATGGTAAAAGAAATGTGATGAAGTGACATACTGTCCAGCAAACACACTAATATTTGGGCCAGTGCGGGCCAATGGTGGGCAAACATATTAGTCTTATGTGAGCAGCCAGCAATCCTCCAACTGAAGTTTGCATACTGGGGCAACATTGACCCCAAAACACTGGTACAGTGTGGGCAAACAGACAGGGAGGCCACCTAAATAAAAGTCTACACCTTACTGTTCCATTTATCCATACCCAATAATCCAGGGTATGTTTGCAGTGCAGCTGCAGCCTATCCCAGCAAGCAATGGGCACAGGCAGGAATGCTTCATGGACAGGGTGTGCGTCCATCACAGGATGGACACACTCACTCCATAGGGCCAGTTTAATAATAATAATAATAATAATACATTTTATTTATAGGCACCTTTCAAACACTCAAGGACACCGTACACTTTACACAACACCCAACACACAATACAGTACAGTGTTTACATAGAGAAGGCAAGTTTAAAAAGATGAGTTTTAACTGAAGACTTAAACAGAGAGAATGAATTAATGTTTCTAATCTCAGGAGGCAGTGCATTCCAAAGTCGGGGGGCAGAACGACTGAAAGCTCTGTTCCCCATTGTGGAAAGACGAGCGGAAGGAACAGTCAATTTAATTGAGGAGGATGATCTAAGAGTACGGGAAGGGGTGACGATGTGGAGAAGGTTAGACAGGTATGGGGGGGCTAAATCATGAATAGCTTTAAAGGTTAGCAGAAGGATTTTAAACTTGATGCGGAACTTGACAGGGAGCCAGTGAAGTTGATGCAGAACAGGAGTGATGTGGTGAGTAGAAGGAGATCTCGTGATAATACGGGCGGCTGAGTTCTGGACTAATTGAAGTTTGTGAAGAGTTTTTTGAGGGAGACCAAAAAGAAGAGAGTTACAATAGTCAAGGCGAGAGGTGACAAGGCTATGAACAAGAACTGCAGCAGAGTGAGGGGTGAGAGAGGGCGGAGACGGTTGATATTACGTAGGTGGAAGTAGGCAGATCGTGTAATAGTATTGATGTGTGAAAGAAAGGAGAGGTTATTATCCAAGATGACACCAAGACTTTTGGCCTGAGAGGAGGGGGATAGAGTACAGTTATCAATTATAAAGGGGAAGTTGTGGAATTTGGATAATGTGGATTTTGTACCAATGAGAAGGAGCTCTGTTTTATCACTGTTGAGTTTAAGAAAATTAAATGTAAACCAGTTTTTGATTTCCAAACCAGTTTAGCATCACCAGTCGTGCTAACCTGCTTGTCTTTGGACTGTGGAAGGAAATCCATGTGGACACAGAAGGATCAAGAAAGCTCCACACCCAGGATGGCAACCACGGTCTCCTTGTCAGCAGCCAGCGGTGCTATCACTGTGCCATACTGGTCCTTTCCTTGAAACCTTGTTTAGTGTCTAGTTGTTGTTTTAATCGATGAAATTGTGTGCAATTATCAACACTTTCAATTTATTAATTTATAAGAGAAGCAATAAAAAACACAAAACTAATGTGGCTTTAAACTATTTATTATTACAAAACACAAAATGCCTTTGCATTTATTTTTACCGATCCTCTTTTTTTTTTTTTTTTTGCAGTGTTACAACCCTGAGCATGAAAACATTATCAGTAATAAATTAGAAACTGTGAAATTGTAGCTCATATAAAAACTGGCATTCAAATTGTTATTTATACTTCTGCAATAAAAATCTACAACCCACTGACAATACTAATTCTTAGCATTACTTACTCTGTGACTGTAATTCACTGTTGCAATGAGATTTACTGAACTTGTACTGCCATTTTGGGTCACTAGGGGAACTTTGTTAAGGGTCCACTTGTAGTAGCCCCCACACTGGACCAGTGGGGTATTTAATTGGGTTTTCACATGCCATCAATGCCCATGGTCTGCCCACAGGGGGCCAAAGTGTGAACTTTTGCATCAGCCCCTTGTAGCGGCTCCCACATTGGACAAGCCGGGTATTTAATTGGGTTTCCCAAGCCCATACTCCCATTAGCCTGTCCACAGGGGGCCACTGTGTTCATATGTGCTGTGGGCCCTTGTAGTAGCCCCCGAATTGGGCCAGTGTGGTATTTAATTGGATTTTCCCAAGCCAACATTGCCCCTGGTCTGCCAACAGGGGACCACTGTTCATGTTTGCTACAGCACACAGGGGTCAATGTTCATGTTTGCTGCAGCCTATTGTAGCATCCCCCACATCGGACCAGTGTGGGTTTTCACAAACCAGCACTGCCCATGGTCTGCCCACAGGGGGCCACTGTGTGGACATTTGCTTCAGCCCCTTCTAGCAGCCCCCACATTGAGCCAGTGGGGTATTTAATTAGGTTTTCCCAAACCCACACTGCCCAAATAGTCTCCCAACTTGGGACCACAGTGGGTGTGTGTTTGCTGTGTGCTGCTGTGGTCCAAATAAATTTTGTAAAATAACAACAGGATTTGGTAATCCAAAGGGAACTAGTAAATGCTACAAAGAATAGAAGTTAAGTGCCCCCTTCCGAAAATGTGATTGAGAAATCTAGTAGCAGAATTTTGTACAAGCCGAAGGTGAGATAACTGCTTCAAGAGAAACACAGGCAGTCTGACCTCACTTGGCTGAAAAGGTTCTTGTGCTTTCTAAACATATGGTAAAGTGGGGTCATCACAGAGAAAGAATTAAGTACCACCAGTGTATAACAATGTACCAAATGTGCTGGTCTGTAAACCAGATGTTCATCTAGTCACATTACATGCCCATGCCACTTGTGAGTTTAAAACTACACAAATAATTACATTAAACGTCAACTGGAAAGCACCATAGAACAGTGATCAGTGTAAACAGATGGTGCAATAGATCAATTGTTTTTTTTTTTTTCTTTTTCTTTATATAGTTCTTTTAAAAAAGGTGAAAACGTTAACAAAGTCCATTTCTTACTTCTATTCAGCAATACCTACCTGGCTAGACGTAAAGCATAAGTGCGACCTAAAGTGGGCAACTGGCAAAACGATCGAAGCCTGAGCAACAGCTGTAAATCGAGCGGCATATGGCAACCAACCTATCTTTATTACCGTTACCTTTCACTGTTTATTTGAGCAGTGTTGTGAGGGCGTTTAAGTTCACGGATCACCATATGGACGCTGTACTTTTGGCATTGCCCTTTCATGTAGGAACACACATTTAAGGCACAAAGAGAATTCCGCCTGTTGCATTTATGAGCAAAACCCAGAAAACCTCCAATCATTATACCTGTCTATATAAAAGAGTCCGTCCCCATCCATTTTGTATAGCCGATTTATTCAGTTCATGCAGACCTTTTTAACTCATTAATCGCTCACCTGTCGTCATTCTGCCAGCCCTGATCTCCCAGCAGCAGGTCGCGAAATCTGTACCGGGGTGGTAAAGGAGGTACCTCGCTTTCCAGATCAACCATCTTCTGCCCTCGTCGCAGCGAAGCTCACTTTTTTCCAGTGAAATAATGGACTGTGGGATAAAACAGCAACAGTGGCAACATCCACCAAAAAAAGAATGCTCCGTTATTCAGGGAGGTTTGGAGTTATCTTATCTAACGGTGTTCTTTTGAAATTGAACAACACGGCTAGAGGAGCGCTGGCTCTGCACCGATGCGCTTCGAACAGGCGCGATGTCGATCCGATGCTCCTTTAAGTTTTCTCAGTCAGCCACAGCCAGAGAAACAGCGTGCGTGTTTATGTGCAACTCGCTGCACTGTCACCTGTCTCAGTAGTAAACATTTATATGGTGGGTGACACAAACACACAGAGATGCAAGCGCAATGCTAGTGCACCTCCACCGGCGCTCTGCACGCGCTTCACACACACACACACACGCGCACACACACACACACCAGGAGAGATGCGCACAAGTAACGCGCAGCATCCCTCGGGAGCGCGACCAGGTGCTTCCCGTTTTCACAGTCATCTGTGCGCTGGATGAATGTCGGGGGCCGGCGTATGAAGTCATTTTATACCCATTCTTGACTAATTGCCAGTTTTTTTTTCTTTGCTCACACAATGTTTTAGGTACCGCTTAGCTGAGCTTTGACACTTGTCTTACATTAGTTCGTGTGGTATGGGAACCAAGCGCACGCGAGTACAGACATAACCGAAACAAACTGGGTGTCAAAACCCTTTTTTCCGCTGAGTGCCACATTTTTTTTTAATTCCCTTTGGAGTAAATGTTTCTATTTTTAGCCAATTGATCATTGCTTTAAGTGCATACATAGCGGAAGGAAAAGCTGGGTGTGTTAAAGATAAAAAGGAATAGTTGTGGGAGGCCCGATGGCGCAGCTGTCTCTCTGTAAGGACACCGGAGTTCGCGTACTTGATGTTCCCTGCATAGAGTTTACAGGTTCTCTCGCTGCCCGTGTCGGTTTCATCTAGTTGCTCAGATTTCCTCCTACGCTCTAGAAAATAAAGGTGCAAGAGTTTTTTTCAAAGTTATGCCTTAGGGGAGCAATTTTTGGTTTCCACAAGATCTATCTACACTAGGGTTCCAGAAAGAACATTTATTTCGATCCCTATCAGGCTCCTTATAGTTAATAACCATAGAATACGTGGTAACAGATTTGTCAAATACCAACGGGTCCTGATTTATAAAGGACTCATGCTGCATACAATAACAGGTTTTCTTAATCTTTTCCGTTTTATCCACATATTAAGAACCTTTTCAGAGCACAAACAGCCAACTTCATATGCAAAAACCCTTTCCAAGAATGTTACACTTTGTTACCTTGTCAAGCAATGATTCAACAAAGAACCACACAACCTAAAAAGAACCATAAAATGCAATTAAAGAATCAGTCTATTTAAGAGTGCACCGTCCAAAGATGTGCAGGTTAGGGTGATTAGTGTTGTTAAATTTACACTACTGAATGTGTGTGTTTGCCCAGTGATGGACTGGCACCCTGTCCAGGTGTTGTCCGTGTTTTGTGACCTGTGTTTGTGTGGACAGTCACCAGCTGCCCAGCAACCCTTCCCTGGATAAATGATTTAGGATAATGAATGGATAAGAATAGTACTTTTCACATTGTTAAAAAGGTAAGTAGATAAATAAAGTACTTTATCTGTCCCAAGAGGGAAATTAAGCTTTTTACAGAATCTCAAGAAAAATTATTACAAACAACACTCCCCCTTAAATACACGCAAAGGCTAATAGTAAGAGATCAGTCACAGTGGGGCATCATAAAGGCCTGTTGCTGTAGGTTTTGTAGTGGCTGGTTGGCTGTTGAGGTGGGTAGGCGGGTCCAGGAACGAGACTGAGACCAGTGAGCCGTGCAGGATAAGAGAGAGTTCTTTGAAGGAGGGGTGGAGTCAGTGCAGCAGGAGTTAAATAGTGATGTGCAAAATGATTCTTAGGTGATTCGATTTGTTTCACCAAATGATGTGTTCACTTCAAAAACAACAACATGTATTCTAGTTTAAAATCTAGAGTAGTATCATAACAATGTAACAACTTTAACTACCAAACAATACAAACAATATAAAAAGCAAGCAGCAAAATAAGCACTTCACACATAATAATAGTAATCATAATAATAATCTTTATTGAATTTTGACAATAAATAAGATTTCAACAATAAAAAAAATCATACAAATAGAACCTTAGAATAGTGCACATATCATGATAAAACTGTAAGAACCTTGAAATATGACTAAATAAAATTATTTTCAGTTTTGGACTAATCACCCGCAATTTCCTTCTTTTATATCCCATCCTTTCTGATGCAATCTCCCATACATATTATCTTCAATAAACTGAACTGCGATTCAATGCAATGCAAGTCTCTTCTCTGCAGTTCAGTACATGAACTGATTCTGTCGCTGAACTAGTTCAGTGTACTGTACTGCGAGTCTCTTGTCTGCACAGTTCATTGACGAACTCCAGATCATAAGGGGACATACTGGTTCATTCAATCAGTCCGTGTACTGAGACAGTCATAGTCACTCAGTCAGAGTGAAACGATCAATGGGAGGTGCTTGGTGTCATCAACCAAGTCAATCATTGGCTAGTTGTCATCATGACTGTTTTACTGAAGCAGTTTCTGATAGGCTATTTCCTGAAGACAGCAGCCATTTAACACTAGAATTACCAGAGCCTACGAGAAAACTTGTAAATCTTTCCCATCTTAAATCCGTTCGCACCTCTCCGTCAGCGTCTTTTGTCCTGTAAATGTGCAGATTAAGACAAGCAGCAAGCATCCTGCTATTCCATCCCCCACCATCGCAGAACGTTCATTAAGTTCTCCCAGCTCATGCCTTGTTTGATTATCTAGGAGTAAAGCGCTGGAGTTTAAGAGTGGAAATAATAGATCGTTATTTGGAACACATGCATTTCATGTGTGTTCTGTTTCATTGTTAAAGCAGAAACGTTTTCATATTTTAGTAATAAATGTTACAAAATGTAGGCATAAACTATAGAATGTGTGAAGCCTGAAGTCCAAAGATCAAATAAACACTTTCACAAAAGGTTCAAGGACGGTACAACAGCTTCCGTGGCATAGCGATAAGATTTGCTGACTTATAATCAAGGGTCCCTGGTTTGATCCCGACTCTCTCCTATATTTACTGTTTTCAGTAGTGAGCTGCTCTTATTGTTAATATTACACAGTACACACATACATTTGGTTTGCGTCTGTAACAGACCATGTACATTTATAACACTGTACTTGTAAAAGTCACCTTTTATTCTCTCTCTCACAATCACGATACATACTACCAACCTAGGGATCTGACGCTGTTAGTTTTTATTTGAAACTGGGAATAACTGTAGATGTGAGTAGTGTTTTGAGGCAATGGAACTGGACATTCTCTGATCTGGAGGGATAAAAGCTGACACACAAACGCTGGTGAATCTGCCTTCTTCGAATCTCACCGTCACTTTATTTTTTTTTTATTCAGTTTTATTGAGTGTTAGAGCATGATCGTGATTTAGAGAATAAAACTGAAAAAAGCTGGGTTGTGTGGTTCCTCATTGAAGCCTTGCTTGACAAACAACCATTATACCTTTATATATGAAATTGGTTCTTTGGGCTTTGAAAACGTTCTTAAAATTTGGATAAAACAGAAATCTTTAATATCTAGTAGGCTACCTTGTAACAATTGCCCAATACGGGAACACAATTACTACACTTCACCACCCGAGAGGGAAGTGGACGACATTTGAAGGATAAAATAGCATTAACATATTCAGTCCTCTACCCCTCTTCTCGCCTATACGTGCCCTTAGATAAATGGCAAAAAATCAGAAGGAAGTGGGACTGTTAAATATATTGAAATCCAATTAATACATTTACTTGCTCGGTGCCTGAGTGCTCATTTGTGAACCCCTTTCCCTAGACACCCTCCGCAGTGGCCAAATCGTAACACCCGGTTTGACACAGACATGAAGAAAAAAAAAGAACTGATCTCAGAGAAAACAAAAAAGAAAGATTTAACGTAATCCATAAACATGGTGAAGAAACCTGCAATACAGTTCCTACTGTAGGATGGAGGGAGGAAAACAAAAACTGTCCTCTGGCGAAAACAGCTTCCTGGCTGGCTATCGTGAAGAAACACAATAACGAGTCTGACTCACCAAACGGGAGCACCCAGAGAGCACCAGCCCCTGGCCTCTTCTCGGGGATTCGTCACACTGATTCAACTTCGGGGTGGCCACCCACAAATAGCAGATATCCCTGGGTGAAGTCTGATCCTGACGATTCACCTCCTTTTTCCTCCCTTCCTCGATCCACCATTCCCCTTAAAAAGAAAAGATTTCCACCAAAACATCCTTTCCCTGCTTAGTTGTTATAGTAACATGGCGCCAGCAACAGCCAGCTGGAATATTTACCGGGCGGAATCCTCCCAGCACTTGGTCGTCCACAAAAGTGCCTGAAGGGCTATTCATAGACTTCCTCCCAGCCACATTATAAAGTGATGGACAGTGCAGAAGGCCAACCCGCCTGACAAGTTATGTAGCCGTACTATAACCTAGCAGGATATGAACAAATCAGGAAAATCTGAACTTAGCCTGTGTTACTGTATGCAACAAGAGTCATTTTATAGTCATAACGCCTTTGGTATTTCACAAATCTGTTATCGTCTGTTCATGGTTATTTATGGAACCTGTTAAGGTTCTAAACCTATAAAAGTTCCTTCTGGAACCTTCATGTGGATGGTTCATTTAGTTACCAAAAATGGTTCCCCTATGGCATCGATGTGAAGCCCCACTTTGGCACCTTTATTTGTAAGAGTGTATCTATGGTCTGAGGTGTACAAAGTAAAGAGAAAAGGAGACAGGTGGCACTCCATTGTTGCTCACATCCACATCAGAGACACAAGTCTTATTTGAATTCAGTACTATTTGCACCTTACGGCATCTTTTGAACCTAACAGCAAGAATATTGTGAATGTTTTTTTATATGGTGGGATGATATTTTTTAGACCCAGGGACAAAAACTGGCATGGGTGACTTTAACTGTTTTAGGTGGATGTGACTGTTTGCCTAGATTTTGCATTCACTCATTAGGATGTAGCTACATAACATGAGTGCTAGAATATGAAATGCTCACTGCTGCATGTTTAAATGTTGAAATAGACCCTTATATTTTTAATGGCTTTTTTGATAATAGACAAAAGTTAGCAGTATGGAAAGTCCTGTGGGGACCCATTCTGCAATTTAAAGCCTGCTTTCATCTTTCTATATTCTTAGGTTTAGTTGACTGCATTTTGTTGTCAAATAATTCATGTGTCATGCTCAGTGGGTCATACTGCCAGTGACTCTTAGAGGATCATGCATTTGTGAAATGGCCGTAGGCCAGAGGTTTCTGAGGATTTGAAGTAATTACAGTAGGTAGAAAAAAATAAAGCAACAATATACTGTGCAACAAAGGAGAATTTATAACAAAGCACAGAACTCTCAAACCCACTTCATTCAAACACGAAAGCATTGAGCACAAAGCAGGAAACGGCCCTGGAAATGCTGCCAGAAGAATAATTTGTGCCATTCCATATGCAAATCACATAGCCAAGCATAAAAGTTACAAATATGTCATTGAAATTGCAATTTCTGTTCAAAGCTGTGAAGGGCATGGATCTACCAAATGTCCAAATCTGCTCTTATGGACTAATGCATTATGAAACTATCGAATGAACTAAAGTAATGAATATGAACCAACTTGATTAACCAAGGAGTGAAAATCCGAACCTAATTCTGGCAATTACAGTTCCTTCAGAAAGTATTTAGACTCCTAGACTTTTTCACATTTTGTTATGTTGCAGTCTTGTACTAAAATCATTTAAATGTGATTTTGTCCTAAACAACACTCAACAGTTCAAAATGACAAGGAAAGGATTTTAGAAAGATTTGCAAATAAAAAGATGAGATTTTCAGATAATTAACAGAAACACGAATTTGTGCGAAATGTACTGTATGTCTCCTCCAACCTGTCCACACAAATCGACTATTAAAAATGTAACAGGCACCTGATTCCAATTGTCAGTGACGTGATCAGGTACCTTTTATTGAGTCACATGTTTCAGAAATCTTCCTTCCTCACATTTTATTGTAATAAAATCTTTAACTTATCAGACAGGCTTGCACTCATAATACCCCCTAATCTTCCAACAGCTCTCTCTGGAGTAACACAAGATAGGAAATTCCTCCTGAATGAAAGATACACTGTGATAAGATAAGCTACACTGGTCGCACATGCTCTTGTCTTGCTTTGCCAGAAAAT
>NC_053167.1:115429500-115455660 GCF_016835505.1 Polypterus senegalus | reverse complement strand
CACCGTATCGTACAGCCCAGGCAGCACGTTATTGGCCGTCAGTAAAAAGAGCGAGCACAGCTGCACTTAAATTGACATGGTCCGGTAATGAGATTAGCAACTTGTGGTGATGCACATTAAGGGTCTGTGGCAGTGCACAGGTTTTAATTAACTGTGTTTAGGCTCCAGGTGGGGATGAGTGTGCGACTGCAATGCTACGTGACAGCTGGGTGCTCAGTGTGAGATGACTGTGTGATCAATCCACCTGTTCCATATCGGCACACCACGAGTCCTAATTAAGATGTCACACTCACAGGAGTACTAATAGGCAGCCTGAGAAGAAAAGGAGGGTGATTGAAAATGAACAAGATGGAGAAAGGAAAAGAGCATGGAGGCTAAAAAGACAGGAGAGAAAAAGGAGAGAAGTGGTGTCAGGATCATGGCTGAGCCAGTGTTGCTATGGAGAGGAGGCATGTGATTGGGAATGATGCCCAGAAGTGCCCCAGGGAAGGAGCTGCTACTCTTGTTGAAAAGACTACAGTGGGAGTTGGAAATGGAATTTGTGGACGATTACAATACTTTCCCTAAAGTAAAACAAGAATATTGAATAGAAGTGTTGATTTTCCACCCTCTAGTAGACACTGGATGTGTAGAAAAACAGGAGTGTCCTTATTTCTCTGTTTCTTCTGGTTGAACGACAGACTCCTGTTGGTCACAGGGTCCTTTATTCTGGTTGAGAGGAAGAGGTGGAGCTCCACAAAAGAAAGACAAAGGCATCTTCAAGGTGATGTTGCTCCATTCTAAAGAAAGAAACAGAAAATGTGAAAACAGACCTTTCACCCTGCTACTAGTACTCAGTTGCCCACTAAAATCAGTCCGTGTAAGAGACTCATCAATCCTATTTTGCCAAAAGTGTGCATTAATAATCATGTTTGCAAATATTTATGAAACTTATCTTGATATACCACAATAACGACATATTAAAAATACAATCACAGTCCAGGGAGCAGAAGATGCTGATGAGTTATGGATAAATGCCCAATTGAGTAGTCTTGTGTGAATATCGTAACCTTGTCCTACCATGATGATCTGATTAATCTTGTCTGAAGATGATCTAGGGTGCATTTCATGAGTACTTTGTTATCTTGTACTTAAGCTTGTTTGTTAATTAGTGATTTTTCACTGAAATCCTTTATAACTAAACAGTATTTAGTCTCATTTGGGAATTAACAACTGAACCGACCCTCTCATTATTTTTAATGTTGTTCGTTATTTGGATTTTTGCTGCCATTCTGTCAAAGAGAGACAGATCACAAAAAATGCAGTGATGCTCTTATTTGGACAATGCACAACAACAACATTTAATTCTATACTACGTTTTCATGCAAATGATGTAGCTTAAAGTGCTTTACAAGATGAAGAAAGAAAAAAGAAAAATATAAAATTAAGATTAAGCAATACTAAGTAACAAAAAATAAAGTCTGATGGCCAGGAGGGCAGAAAAAAACAAAACAAAAAACTCCAGAGGGCTGGAAGAAAAAAAAAAAAAAATCTGCAGGCATTCTACCTGACTTAAATGATCTCAATCAGTCCTCATGGTTTTCAGACTTCACGTGGAAGAAGTTGATGATGATAGTCATGTGGACCTCTGGCCTTCAATCCATCAATGTAGGGACATCACTGTGCTTTGATCAGGTAGTGGTGGTGCAGATCGCCACCACAGGAAACTGGAAAAAGAACAGCAGAGAAAGTAGGGATTAGTATGAATTGTGGAGCCATGGTAACAATGATAATTCAATGCATATAAAGAATATCAGGGTTACACTAAAATGAAGCTATGAGAAAGCCATGTTAAAGTAATGTGTTTTTAGCAGTTTTTTAAAATGCTCCACCGTATTAGCCTGGTGAATTCCTATCGGTAAGCTGTTCCAAATTTTAGGTGCATAACAGCAGAAAGCCACCTCACAGCTTCTTTTAAGTTTAGCTCTTGGAATTCTAAGTAGACACTCATTTGAAGATCTAAGTTTATGATTTTGAGTGTAAGGTGTAAGGCATCCCGAAATATAAGATGGAGTGAGATTATTTAAGGCTTTGTAAACCATAAGCAGTATTTTAAAATCAGTTGTGATTGTCATGGGTAACCAGTGTAGTGACATCAAAACTGGAGAGATGTGCTCGGGTTTTCTTTTCCTGGTTAAGATTCTGCCAGTTGCATTCTACACTAGTGGCAATCGATTGATGTCTTTTTTGGGACGTCCAGAGAGGAGTGCGTTACAGTAATCTAGCTGACTAAAAAAAAAAGCGTGACCTAATTTTTCAGCATCTTGCAAAGTTATAAGGGGTCTACCTTTTGCTATATTTCTTAAAGTGAAACAATGCTGCCCTGGTAATCTGATTATATGTGATTTAAAAATCAGGTCAGAGTGAATGATCACTTCTAAGTTCTTTACCTCTGTTTTGACTTTTAAGCCTAATGGATCAAGTTTATTTCTTTTTTTATTTTTTTTTATTTTATTGATTTTATTGAAATCACACATTCCATACAAATAGATCAATTTTACAAGAATAGGATTGCAAACAAATCAACCCCCACCCCTGAGAAAGAGAGCATGGGCAGCAGAATAAAACTTAAACCTAGTAAAAATAAGTATATAGATAAATTAATAAGTGAATATAGATGAATAGAAAGAAAAAGAAAAGAAAAAGAGAATAGGGAGAGAATCTGCTTCCTCAGTGCTTTAAAAGCTTATTCTAAAATGTCATTGATTAGATCCTGCCAGGTTTTGAAACATTTCTGCACAGATCCTCTAACTGAGAATTTTATTTTTTCCAATTTCAAATAGTTTATAACATCAGTTACCCACTGACTTAAAATTGGAGAGTTAGGATTCTTCCAGGTGAGCAAGATAAGTCTTATTGCCAATAGTGTAGTAAAGGCAATGACAGTTTGTTTGTCCTTCTCCACTTTAAGCCCTTCTGGAAGAACTGCAAACAATTCTTAATGGGTTAGAAAGGATTGTGACACCAAGGCTGTCTGAAAGGCATTTAAAAATTTTGGTCCAGAATGATGTTAATTTAGTGCAGGCCCAGAACATGTGACCCAGTGAGGCTGGAGCTTGATTGCAGTGTTCGCAGGTTGGATCTTGCCCTGGAAACATTTTGGACAATTTTAAGTGCGACAGATGTGCTCGATATATAATTGTGAGTCGAATAATTGTATTGTTTGCGCATATGGAGCTCGAGTGAATTCTCTGCATTGCTGCCTTCCACTCTTTTTCTGATATGTTGAGGGAGAGGTCCTTTTCCCGTTGTCCTCTTGGATCTTTGAAAAAGAGGGACTGTAAAATGGTTTTATATATTGCAGAGATGCTGTCTAAGTCCTTGAAACTGATCAATATATTTTCCAGCATAGAGGAAGGTAGGAGGCGAGGAAAATTGGGCAGGTTCTGTTTAACAAAGTTTCTAATTTGAAGATAGTGAAAGAAATGTGTTGCTGGAAAATTAAATTTAGAATGTAATTGTTCGTAGGATTTCAAAGGATGTTGTCTATGTTGTGGACTATGGCTGGCCATTCATCCAGGCCAATACCCCAAGACCGCCAGAGGGAGCCCTCCCTGCAACATGAAGATGCCCCAAATTCCAGCAGGGCATCATAGACTAGGTAGTTTTAATACACACCCCTGCTGGATAACGTTGGGGCCGCCAGGACACGCTGCAGGGAGACTCAGAGATGTTTATTTTCCCTATAACCTGGAAGTACGTCTTAGGCACAGCGACAGAGGAAATGACGTACTTCCGGGATGAAAAAGAAGAGTTTTGATCTGACCCGGAATTACTAGGAAGTCACATGGACCGAGGGTTTAGAAGCAATTCCGGGTCAAGGACTATAAAAATGACTGTGGGAGATCCCAGGGTTGAGCTGAGTTGGGTGGAAGGGTGACAACGTGTTTGGGAGTAGGAGGATTGATTATTGATTGGATTATTGTGATTTATATGAATATTGTGGAGTGGAGGGTGCTTTATGCACTGTATAGTCTAAACAAAAATTATTATTGGACTTTTATCTGGTATCTTGCGTCTTATCTGAGGGTTTAAGGGGATGACAGCACCCCCTATCTGTCACGATGTACAGATCTCTAAGTGATTCAATCCCAAATGTTTTCTAGACATTAAAAACTGCATATGTTTGTGAGGGTTGATAAAGGTTGTTCTCTTGCAGAGGTGCCACAGATAAAAGATTCTCCATCTTAAAATTCTTTCTACATTGGTTCCATATTCTGAGTGAGTGAAGCACAATTGGGTGGTTCTCATGCAGGGTTGCTCTTTTGATACATGGATGTTTTGAATTCCAAATAAATGAGGTTATGGTTGAATCTAATTTCTTAAAGAATGATTTATTGATATAAATTTGAATGTTTTGAAAGAGAAGCTTAGGGAGGATATTCATTTTAACAGTGTTAATTCTTCCAGCTAAGGTGAGATGAAGGGTTGACCATCTATGCAAGTCTTGCTTGATTTTTTCCATATAGACAGCAACATTTTGTTCATAAAGACTTTTATGTTTACTTGTGTTGTTTACCCCTAGATATTTAAACTGATCTTGGATGATAAAAGGGAAGGTGTCAAATCTAATAATGCGTGCTTGAGAATTCACTGGAAAGAGCACACTTTTAGTCAAATTAATTCTGAGACCAGAAATCTTTTGAAATTCTGTTAGTGCTGTTAGGACTGCAGGCACAGTATTTTGTGGGTCTGATATATACAGTACCATATCATCTGCATATAGAGAAATTTTCTGTTCAAGTCCTTCTCTGATAATCCCCTTTATCTCATAAGCATTTCGACAGTGAACTGCCAGTGGCTCAATGGCAATTGCAAAAAGTAGTGGTGACAAGGGGCATCCTTGTCTGGTACCACGTTTTAGTTTAAAGTAGTCTGAATTAATGTTGTTAATATAAACTGAAGCTTCTGGGTTGGTATACAGTAGTTTGATCCATGCACAAATGTTCGGGCCAAACCCAAATTTCTCTAATGTAGTGAAAAGGTAGTTCCATTCAATCATATCCATTCAATCATATCAAATTTTTCTGCTTCCAAGGATAATAAAATTTCTGGGATGTTTGACTTTGTGGGTGAGTATATTACATTAAACAGGCGTCAAAGATTGGATGCTAAATGTCGGCCTTTAAATCCAGTTTGATCTTGTGATATTACTGAAGGCAGCACTTTCTCCATCCTTCTAGCTAGGACTTTGGAGAGTATCTTAACATCATTATTCAGAAGTGAAAATGGTCTGTATGATGCACATTGTAATACGTCCTTATTTTGTTTAGGAAAGACGGTGATTAATGCTTGACGAAAAGTTTGAGGTAGAGTTTTATTATTTCTAACATCTATGAATGTTGCTAATAGGAGGGGAGCTAGCTAAGGAGAGAACTTCTTATATAATTCTCCAGGGTAGCCATCTGGGCCTGCTGCTTTCCCACTCTGAAGTGACTTTATAGCATCTAATAATTCTGATAGTGCCAATGGTTTATCCAATTCCTCTGCATTGAGAGTATCTATTTGTGGTATCGGTAATGCATCCAAAAATACATTAGATTGTGTCTTGTCTTATTTAAACTCAGAATATAAAGATTTATAGCAGTCTCTAAATGTGTGCATTATATTTTTATGGTCAATGATTATGTCTCCATTTGTGTTGGTAATTGCTGGGATTGCATTGCAAACTTCTTGCTTGTGGATTTGTTGAGCTAGAAGCTTATTAGCTTTCTCTTCATGTTTATAGTAATGATGTCTTGATTTAAAAATGAGTTGTTCAGTTTCTTTAGTTGTCAAGAGGTTGAGTTCTGAATGCACAGCCTGTCTTTTCCTATGAAGAGCCTCACTTGGACATCTGGCATGTTCTTGATCTATTCTAGTAATTTCTTTGGTTAGCTCTGATACCTTCTTGGTTTCCAATTTTTTTCTGTGGGAGAGATATGAAATAATCTGTCCTCTTAAGAAGGTCTTCATGGTTTCCCAGAGTATTCCTGCAGAGACCACTGAGGATATATTTGTCTCTAGAAAAAAACAGATTTTTTTAAATATAAATTCTGTAAAGTTCTCATCTGCTAATAAAAGTGGGTTAAGATGCCATCTGCAAGATGAGTATGTGGGGCATAATGATTTTATCTCCAAGATCAGAGGGGCATTGTCGGAGATTACAATAGCGTCGTACTTGCAGGATTTAATCGTAGGCAAGAAATGGTTATCTACAAAGAAGTAATCAATTCTTGAGTAGCAGTGATGCACTGGTGAGTTGAAGGAATACTGTATGCTCTTGAATTTGGGTTTAGAAATCTCCAGGGGTCTGATAAGCTGTGGTCTGTTAAAAACTGTGTAATTGTCTTTGCAGTGTTAGATATTATCGCCCCTGTGACAGGAGACATATCTAGGTCTGGATTTAAAACACAATTAAAATTCCCAGCCTTTATAATTTTATGAGTGTTCACATTGGGAATGGATGCAAATATATTATACAAATTGGGTGCATAAACATTTATCAAAATCACTTTACAATTAAAACAATTACCCATACCAATCATGTATCTCCCTTCAGGATCAGATACTACATCTGATACTACAAATGAGACTGTTCTATGTATGATAATTCCCACACCTCTAGTTTTTTGAAATTATTATAATACAATTATAATGTGGGCTATAGATTAGAGCAAAAGAATCACTTTGTAGTTCTAACAAATGTAGACAGTTTGAGTACATAACGAGTTAACTAATCAAACTTGCTATGCAATCAGTCACATCCTTTAAAGTGGGAAGGTGAATCACCCCTTAATATTGGCAAAGGCAAGGGCAGCTATCCAGAGAATTGTGCAACTCAGCTGCAGACACCATTTGAGACAGCGCCGTCCAAGAAGCCAACTCACAGGTCTAAATGTTGTTTTTCAGGTAAACAAAAAGCCTTTGGCCCATCTCAGTACTCAACAATAAATACAGAAATACAGGTTGCCCAGGGGTAAAACAATAACCCTGATTTGGTCAGGTGCAGAATGAATTGGAAAGAGGAACACAATGGAATTTTCTGGTCAGCCCCAGTGTGTACTTTCCAACAGCTAACCATTTCAAAGCCACCATCTTGCAGACCATCAGTGATGCACAAGGCCTCATGAAGGATTCTGTGTCCAAATCTGTGCAGGCAGAGAGCAGATTATTAATGTAAAATTATACCCAACAGACCCTGAGAGTGTAGGGGTGAAATCCCACTGTGTGACCATGAGTAAGTCACTTCACCTGCCTGTGCTCCAATTGGAAAAACAAAAGAAACATAACCAATTGTATCTCAAATGTTGTAAGTCTCCTTGCATAAAGGTATCAGCAAAATAAGTAAATTATAACAACAATACAGTGCCTTGCATGACACAAAAATTAGTATTCACACCTGGCGTTGTAGGTGCAATGGATGAAATGCCCATCCTTTTTCAAACTCCCAGCCTTCTGAATCTTATCCATAGCTGTCGAAAATGGTTCTAGGGGCTAAATTGTCCAGGTGATGTACAACTGACCATCAGGGACTGCTTACTGACACGGTGGCCAAACAGCCTGGGAGTACACATGATGTTTATGTCTGGTCCAACTCTGGATTGTGTCAGATGGCTATTAATGGTGCCTTTACTAGTGGCTGATTACTAGGGACAGTGGGCATCCTCGTCATGAATATCTGCTAAGTGCAGTGTTGAATTCCCTGACTATGGCTGAGGAGATGTAAAACATTGCACACCAAAGCACACACACTATTGCAGAGTGTTCTCTGGGAATGTGGAAGATGTGATTCTGGTGCCTGCACAAGTCCTCAGGGGCTTCCACAAGCCTTGGAAAACAGCACTTTCACTGTAGGTGGTTTTGACTCCTCTTTTGTGAACTGCTGCTTTCTTTTCCTTTTGTTGCGTATCATTGTTCTTTTTTGTAAGGAAGCCATTTATACATATTTGGCTAATGGGCAAATTAATTTTATCTATAAGTCAAAAATTAAATTCTTTTATTTTGTGCTTTTTTACGTTTTCATTGAATTTTAATGACTTTATATTTGCACAGGTCTGGTTTGACAATACAACATATATTTAACCATTGAAATGCATGGACCGATGTTCACAAAACTGATAGTCTGTGCTTTGCCGACGTGGATTCTATGGAGGAGCCAACAAATGGGCACTTTAAATTTGTTCTCTAAATGTTGGTTAATGAAGGGCTTCGGAAACACTCACAAAACTCGCTGCTCCTTTACCTACATCAATCAATATCCTGTTTATTATTCACTAAGGGCAACTGTTAATGAAATTCATAATGAAACGTTCCATGAATATAACAATGAACAAGAAACATAAATCCAAGAAAAACTATTATCCTTGAAGTGACAAAAAAGTAAATAAGTAAAAGAAGGGTTTGCTGGTGTTTTGTAGTGAAACAACACAGGAAAAAAAAGACAATCCCTTCTTTGTTCAGTTAGCGTACCTTTTAAATTCAGAGCCTTCACATGCATCCTCCCTGCAGCCCTTGCAGAGCAGGTCAGGGCAGTCTGGAGGCACCGTGATCCCATGGGCTGATGGGAGATAGAGTTCTTATCTGGTACAGCCCTGCTACAGTCCACTCCCCCAGGCCAGGCCATTATGTATGGCTGAACTAACACTCTAGGTTTGTGATGTTTACAGTGTCTATCTTTTTGGTCCTTGACAGTCCCAAATCCCCATTCCACTGCTGCATTATGGTAGCTGGCATGAACCGTTGAGGTGCCAATTTAGCAGTATATTTATGAGAGGCTTTGGAGAGTAGATGTTTTCCAGTACAGACCTTCCCACCAACTGAGAACTTAGGCTTGTTTCTCAGGTTGAATGAATGAGACTGGCTGGACTAGGCCACCATCCTTCTCTCCGTCAATGCTATGCACTGAATGGTTTGTAATTGCAGATGTACTGATGTATCTCGTTTAGATGGGTCATGACCAATAATCCATTTTAAAGGATGAATTTCTGCCTAGAGACAACAATTCAGGGGTCTCATTTGTAACCTCATGCACCACTATATTCAATGTGAACGTAAGTTCAGGTAGCCACTTTGTCCACTCCTGATGATGATGGTCTTTAATGAAGGATGCAGCCTTTGTTTTCAGGGTCCCGTTTACCCACTTAGTACAAATAAATTGGTGGTGACGCTTTGGTGGGCCATCTTACATTGTTTCCTTAAGTCTTCTGTGGACATTATCACACACGTGTGATTAGGAGGAAGCTGAGTGGACCGAGTGAAGGTAATTACCTGCCAGGCCAGGGGGTGGCAGGGTGCACTAAACCTACTTCTGTTATCTCTGCAGGACAAATACGGAAAATTCTATCTGATTCAACATTGACGACGTCACTTCTGATTCTGGCACCAAGAACTATGCCACTTCTGGTTCCGCTCTTGGATGACGTCACTTCCAGTTTTGGCTTTTAAAGCTGCCATCTTTTCATCAGTGAAACAGTTCAGCTTTGGAACTCAACCAGTGCACTTCACTGCATATTTCAAATACCCTTCAGCAGCCAGTGACAATATATGAGTGGCTGCCCCCAACTTTTTTGTGGGTTGAGACTGATTCTTTCACAACATCTGTTACTGACAGTAATTTTTGGCATATCTCCATCAGTTAAATACTTCATTCATAAGGTTGGAGCAGATCTTCTGTGTTGTGGCATTGGCCACTGGGTATAGCTCCACCCTCCTGCTAAAACAGTGCACAACCACCATTAGAAAGGTCTTTTTATCCTTGCTTGGTCCCACTAGCTCCACACCTAAGCACTGAACCAGTGATGTTATGGTAACCGTCTGTAGCTTGTCCAGAAAGGAGTCCATGTGGGGATTTATATTGCTGACATACAGTATAAGATTGGACTGTCAAGCACCATGCCACCTCTAAGATCTTAGACAAGCCTTAGTACATGCAAGGTGGTCACCGACTAGACTGTTGTCATAGCACTGTAGGAACTGAGCAGCATGTGACTTGGGAGTAACCAGCTGATAAGAGTAGCCCTGATCCTGGGTGATTACACAATGGTATAGTACTTCTTGATGTTCCTTATAATGCATGCTACCAGGTCTCCCTCTGGATCAGAACAAGGGTTTGTAGCCAACAGTGCACATGGGGCAGTGTCTCCAGAGTGATATGTACACAGCCCTTTTGATAACACACTTTGAACAAAAACTGAATGCCTTGGAGCTGTGATGAATTAAAGCAATAACAAACTTCCATCAATATGTGTCATGCTTCATTTGTGGGCAAACAAGCTGGGTCTGCTTTTTATAAATGTTAAATGCCTTTAAATGTAAACCTGTGTCACAACTGGGCAGATCTGACCACAATCTGAACCATCTTACTTCCATCTAAAAGCCTGTTACCATGTGATAGGTGTCTGGTCACACTTGCAGGAAATCTAACTTAGACCTAGGCATGCCTTACTTCTCGTTCGCCAGCTTTGCTCGGTCCTTTCATGCAGCTTCCCCCTCTCGCTGGACCCACAACCGTCTTCTTGTGGAGTTGTCTCTTCCTCCCTAGGGGTAAGTGTTGCTGTCCATGTCCCTCATGTTGCACCAGCCACGTACCTCAGTCTGCCAGCGAGCCCCTGTGCTTTCTGCGAGTATCTTGGCAGCGTTCTCAGTGGACCATCCTTCTCTTTGCCTTCTCCTGCCCAGAAGTTTAAATCTCCTTCAGTCCTTGCCATTATCAGTTCTGGACAATCAGTTTAAAAAACGGTACATCTAAATTTCCTGGGTTTAACAAGTAATGTAAACACAAGTTAACAAAATGTATTGTTACCAACCATGAATAAGTACAGATATACTGATCAGAAACCAATATTCTCAGACATGTTAATTTCCAAGTCAGGTAAATACAAACATTTTCCAAGGAAGGAGCAGTTCTTTTATCACAATGTTATATTGTTTGTATGTTTAAGCAGTTAAAACTTCAAAGCGGTGATTCTTTTGCAAGACAGCAAATACCAATATCCTGTAGACAGCCATCAAAATAATCAGTAACAGTATAACCCAGGAAATTTGCCTTTTAACTTCTCGCCTCAGTCCAAACAATGGGTGCCTGTTGCCTGTTCATCTGCTGGGTTTTAAATGTAATATTTACATGTTCCTTTTCCTAAGAGAGAAATGGAATGACCCAGTGTACAAAAAATGTCCCCCTCTGACAACCAGATGACAACAACTGTCTTATCAGTAACCTAGAAAGATGTTCTTGAATTTGTTGGGATGGGGGGTGCTGTTTGTTATAATATTTTTATTTTCTTAAGTGCCTGTAAAGCCTTAATTTGTCCTTGATGACAAATATAGTATTATCTATCTATCTATCTATGTGGAGATGTAGCAGATTAGAAGTGGTCTTCACCCAACTGAATGCCAAGGTCCATAGACCACGGTCCATGTAGAATTTAGAATGTTGCCCCCTTAGAAAAATGGCATCACTTCTTGGCAGCCCACACGAGAGTAAGGCACTCCTTCTAAGTGGTGGAATAGTTGTACTCAACACCTTTCACTAATCTGGAAGCATAAGCTTTAGGTGGACCTAAAATGTCAATGACGGATATGGCTGTGCCAAGAGTAGTAATGACTGCAATGCAATGAGTTTTGGCAGGCCTGTGTCTAGCAGATGAAACAAAGGAGTTGCTGTTATATTTTAGCCAGGTATTTTCCCCCACTTATGTATATTTTTCTTTTTGCACCTTCTTTGTTTATTTTAAATTATGACTTTGCATATTTTTATTTTTTTGTTTAATATTCTGTTTACTTGTTCTTTAGTATCCATGTAGAGTGCTTCTGTCTTCTCTTTTGTTCCTTGTGTTCTGTGGGTCTTCTTGTGTAGGTGTCTCATGTTTGGATATTGATGCTGTCTCTAGTTGATGCAGATATTTCACAAACTATATAAGGGTCACACTCATCAGTGACATATCACAAAGCAATATCCAAACAAGATGCAACTGTCCATGCATCCAACATTTAATACCACTATACTCTCAATGCATAGAGCAGGATGAATTTCTTCTTGTATCAGCACTGTATACATGAGCCATTTGCCTTGAAACGTTTCCATGAAACCAAAAAATAAAACAATGAAAGCTACAAAGGCAAGAAAACTCATACCAAAGCAGTCGTGGAAGAACCTTGCTTTGGATTAAAATCGGTTTTAAAAACGAATGATTTTATGTGTAAGATTCAAGTAATTTCATTGAATAAAAACACATCTTCCACTAGCAATATTGGAAAGGAGGTCTATCTAAGTGCTGCGGAAAATACTAAATACAGAAGAGGCTTGAGTTTTTTTTATATGTGAAATTCAAACATGGCCATCATTGATTTGCACCTGTAGGTGGAGCCCCCATGCACCTACTTCAAAGCATCATGGCAGACTGAAGAAACTTTACAGAAAGTTTCCTTTTATCAGTTTGGTTCATTTAAATAACATATTTCAAATATTGTCATTTTTACCAATCAGCTTTAGATAAATGGTAAACTCCAGAAACACACCTCCTAATTACTATTATGTAAAGTCTAAAAATTAGTTAAACATAAGAAATAAGACTTATCATAGGTAAATAGTTATCACAGAACAAAACGCAAAGTTAGATGTTATGTAAAGTCTCATTTTCCAGTAAAAAGTGTGCTGATACAAATGAAGTCAGGATGTCTCAGTTTAAGAGGCAGACAGGTTCAAACACTTTTTTTCTTTTCCCTTACACTATGAATGTTAGATAGTCAATAGTGATCTTCTTCTTCTTCTTTCTGTTGCTCCCGTTAGGGGTTGCCACAGTGGATCATCTTCTTCCATATCTTCCTGTCCTGTACATCTTACTTTGTTACATCCATCACCTTCATGTCCTCTCTCACCACATTCATAAACCTTCTCTTAGGCCTTCCTCTTTTCCTCTTGCCTAGCAGCTCTATCCTTAGCATCCTTCTCCCAATATACTCAGCATGTCTCCTTTGCACATGTCCAAACCAATGCATTCTCGCCTCTCTGACTTTGTCTCCCAACCACCCAACTTGAGCTGATCCTCTAATGTACTCATTTCTAATCCTATCCATCCTCATCACACCCAATGCAAATCTTAGCATCTTTAACTCTACCACCTCCAGCGCTGTCTGCTTGACACCATACCTACCCATTACCTTCTGGTCTCCTCTGTTCCCTTCACCAACATGTCCATTGAAATCCGCTCCAATTACCACTTTCTGTTCCTTGGGTACACTGTTCATCACTTCATCCAACTCACACCAAAAATCTTTCTACTCCATCTTATGCACTTATGCACTAAAAACATTCATCATCACACCTCTAATTTCCATTTTCATAATCATTACTCTGCCTGACACTCTTGTCACCTCCAGAACATTCCTGACATACTGTTCCTTCAGAATAACCCCATCTCCATTTTTCCTCCCATCCACACCATGATAGAACAATTTGAATCCACCTTTAATCCAACTGGCCTTACTCCCTTTCTATTTAGTCTCTTGCATGCACAATTTATCAGCCCTCCTTCTCTTCATCATATCTGCTAACTCTCTCCACTTACCAGTCATACTGCCAACATTCGAAGTTCCTACCCTGTTCCACTCTCTTTACTTTCCTCCTCTCCTCCTGCCTCCAGACACGTCTCCCCACTCTTCTTCTCCTTCTTCTTCTTTGGCCAACATTAGCCCAACTTCTGCCAGCACCCTGTTGGCTAACAGTACTGGTGGCGTTTGTTGTTGACCCAGGGCTTGACCGATCCGGTATGTAAATTTGTATTGTCTGATTGATTTGCCAAAATTTTACACCGGATGCACTTCTTAACGTAACCCTCCCCATTTATCTGGGCTTGGGATAGTCAATAGTGATATATTTTTAAAACCATCAGGTCAGGTCAAGTTGGGGAGTATGCACTGGAACAGCATGTTGCTGTACCGACCACACGATGAAACAGCTTGGGATCCCAGTTGGCAACCCCCAAGGCAGACACGTGGTCCAGTCCCTCCCTCTGAAAATGGCCATCTATCTGCCGCAGCCAAGTGTTACATGGGCGTTCTCTTAACCTGGTACTGCCACTGCGAGCCGGATCACCCTCTGTGAATTGCGCACAATGTAGGTAATGTTCTCATTTGGGACTCCGTGAACAACTGCTCATCTGACACGAAGTCAAACCAGTGGTACCCAAGGATTTTCTGGAGAGACATAGTACGAAAGAAGTCCAATCTTCATCTCAGGTCACTGGATAGCATCCATGTCTCGCAACCATATAGCAAGACAGGAAGCACCGGGACTCTAAAGACTTGGACCTTTGTCCTTTTGAATAGATATTGGGAGCGCCACACATCCCTTTCCAGCGACCTCATGACACCCCCATGCTCTCCCAATCTGACTTCTGACTTCAGAGGAAGAGTCACCAGACACATGAATGTCACTGCCAAGGTCAGTAAACCTCTCGACATGGTCGACACTCTCTCCACAAACAGACACACTGCTAATGGCTGTGCCCAAGAGGTCATTAAAGGCCTGGATCTTGGTTTTGATCAAGGACCCTCCCAAGCCCAGACACTAAGACTCCTCGCTCAGTCATTTGAGAGCAAAAACCATAAAATGAATACAATAAATAAACTATTTAAATTTATTAGACTATCATTTCATAAACAACAAAAAATAGTAAGATTAACAAACAAAATCAACAAAGAAAAAGGGCAGTGCCCAATGTCACAGTTCCACTATTCACATTTCTACTGTTTGCAAAGTTAATTTTCAGAAGACAGTTTTATGCATTGTCAGAAATCACTTTGATTTTCTGATTTACTCCATCTTTACTCCAGGTATGAAATTCATGCATTATCGGACACTTTTCCAAATGATATGTTATTACTATTAACAATTCATTAATATTATTGGTTACTGCTGCACTTGATGGTATTTACATGGATATTATAAACTAAATGATGTTTGTTTTATGGAAGAGTGGTGACTCAATCTAATATTCCTTTCAAATAAAGATATAGTTGCAAAAATTGTCTCTGGATCTGCATTGGATTTCAGGATATTTTATATGAACTGTCTACTCAGAACATCCCACGTCTTAAGTTCTAACAGCCTTCTTTCTTCTCTCTTATAGGGCAGCAGTAGCTCAGTCGGTAGAGCGGGTGGTCCAGCAATCGGAGGGTCGCAGGTTCGATCCTGGCTCCTGGCATGAGAATGCAGCTGTTGTGTCCTTGGGCAAGACACTTAACCTACCTTGCCTGCTGGTGGTGGTCGGAAGGATTGGCAGTGTTCGGCGGCCTCACTTCTGTCAGTGTGCCCCAGGGCAGCTGTGGCTACATAGTAGCTTATCATCACCAGCGTATGAATGTGTGTGTGAATGGGTGAATGACTGTTGTGTTGTAAAGCGCCTAGGGGTTCTTGAACTCTAGTTAGGCGCTATATCAAATACAGGCCATTTACCATTTATACAGTATCTGGTGAAATGCTATTAGGATATACAGTGGGATTCTTAAACTGTGCACATTTGACCAACACCTCTAGGGTTAGGGGTAGGGTTAGGGAAGGCTCTGCCTTCTGGAAACTACATGGAATTTTGCACACAGTCTTTCAGGAACAAATATGTATGCTTTAAAAACAGAACTAAATGTAACTACTGGAATAGAGAGTAGTGTCTTTTTGAAGTTAGTAGGCCAAGAACAAAAGAACCATTTAAGGGTAACAGAGAAATGACAGTATATGTGCTCTCTACTGATAAAGCCTGCATCTTGAATTATATTCTTTGATTCAGAAACCTTCCTAAACTAACTTGCCATT
Source organism: Polypterus senegalus (assembly GCF_016835505.1). NCBI lineage: Eukaryota > Metazoa > Chordata > Cladistia > Polypteriformes > Polypteridae > Polypterus > Polypterus senegalus. The sequence continues at coordinate 115,439,831 of NC_053167.1, read as the reverse complement.
AGTGAATCAGGAAATCTGGGGGACTATAGAGCAGTTGGAGCAGAAATAAAATCTTGCAGAGAAACTACAAATATAATAAACATTTTACATGAATAATGAAATTATATACTTACAGTTACATCCTGTAAATTTCCCTAACCACTTTCTATTTCTGCATATTATATACTGAACTTCATGACATTCAGAATCAGAATTGCAATAAACATATGCATGTTCATTATTACGAAATAGTCCTTTGCTAGGATAAATGTAGGCATTAGGAAAATGTGGTGTTTTACAAGCTGTAAACCCTAGACAGAGTCGGGTTTTACACTTTGATTTTGAACATAAATCACAACAAAAACAGTATCAGGGGTTTGAAAGATTAAAGAGAGCTTCTGCAAAATGTTCAGTTTAATACAATCATTTTGATTTTTTTTAACTGTTCAAGGCAGTTTACTAAATTCAATTTTGATAAAGAAGCAACTACATTTCTTTCACTCCCATAAATTTATTACATTTCTTTTTCCCAAATTTGCATTATTTACCTGTATATAAGTAAATGAAAAAAGGTTGAAGATTTTTGTTCATACTGAAAAGGAAATTAAAGGCTATAAAGTGTTCATTATATATCCTGTTACATATCAGGTTAAGAGTTGACAAATAAAACTCAAAACAGTTCTTAAAAGCTCTCTTTATTCTTGAGCTTATAGAAATAGTGCTAGGAGTCTTTCAAAAGAAAAGTAAGAATTAATACAGTTTCTAAAGAATTCATGTCTATTTATAGCTTACTGAAATGAGTACGATTCAAAGGTATCCTGTTGAAAACTGTCCTGCTGCCGATGGGACAGGCTCAAAATCACATCAGGCAATCAATGACATAGAAAGTGTTTTATTGCGTTGAGGTACAGTATGAGATCTGTGCATCTGAGGCACCTGATCTTGCTTTTGTTTGACTACTTGAACAAAGTAGTGTGGTGGACAGTAGGACTTTAAGCACCTTCCAAATGCGACCTGATTTCATTTTGATACCTATTTTGTGTGTGTGTGTGTTGCATGACCTGTTGTCAATAAAAAATAGATAAGGTGTTTTAACAAAAAATGAATTCATGTTTATTTTACTTTAGACTGCTGTCGGTTCACCTATATTTTGGATTTTATGAAACAACATTCACCCTGGTCACCTTATCAGATTAACCCAAGCTGTAAGGAATATCAGACTCCCTGAGCCTTGGATTTCTCACTGCTTATGTATAGCTAGTGTGACTAGGATATCTGGCCATTTATTTAAATATTTAAAAGATCAAAATCCTGACATGAGTTCACTTGCCTTTTTTCTATGGATTGATGAATATCCTAGGATATTGTGAGCTAATGCAAGTGGCCAGGCAATTAGGTCCCCATTTAACTTAATGTGACCTCTCCTTGTCCCTTTCTGTTCTTTCCTTTCTCTCTTTAAAATGAAAGTAATTTTATCAAAATGTAGATGCTGTTGAATGTGGCATGATGTTGATAAATACTTTTGTACCTGACCCATATTTTTCACCCTGTGAATGTTGAGTGTTGGCGCCATTAGCAGTGTGCCGCAGTAATGTCATGGATCATGTGACATGCACATCATATCTAGCAACCATGTGGGTTTTAGAGACCCAACACACACACGTTTATTTATATAGCACATTTTCATGCAGGCAAGTGGCTGTTTATACTCATAACAGATACATTCAAAAAGAAAACAAAAAAGCTAAATAGCAGTTGGTTATGTAAGACTGTAACCATGAAATAGTAATATCCATCTCAAACAAATATTTTGTTCAGGTGGCCAGGGAAGAGAATAAAACAAAACTTCCAGCTCCTGATTATGCCACTGAAAGTAAACCTTAAGGGTTTCTAAGACCAAAAACACCACTTAGCCTCATCTGAGCCTTCTAACCAACATCAGTGTGTCTGTGATGATTAGCTACAGTGCAATAATCTGAGAGCTGCCTTGTGCAGATATTATTCATTGATTCTTCTCAAGCTGCTTCTGCACTATTACAGTATGCTTTCTTTTAAACATTCAGGAGTCCGTCTCCATTTGTACCTTTCCCCCCACCAAACCTGAGCTTTTAACCACTGAAAACAGATACTTTTGAAAATGCTCTCCTCAGCCTTACATGAATGGGTGAAAACAGAGCTTTGAAAACTCAGAATTTATCACGCTGTGATTGGTTTGTGTTTATGACGTTGCCCTTTTCTGATTGGCTCCTGCTTGTTAGCTCTCAGCTGATTTGCTCACCTTATTCTCGTGTGTTACTTTCACTGGCAATTCCACCTCATCTTCACTTTAGGCAAAACAATTTATTTTTTTTTTGTTTTGCATTTTCAATTGCTGTTCTCTGTGTGTAAAGTCATCCATCCATCCATTATCCAACCTGCTATATCCTAACACAGGGCCATGGGGGTCTGCTGGAGCCAACACAGGGCGCAAGGCAGGAACAAATCCCGGGCAGGGTGCCCGCCCACCACAGGGCACACACCAAGCTCACACTAAGGACAATTTAGGATCGTCAGTTCACCTAACCTTCATGTCTTTAGACTGTGGGAGGAAACCGGAGCTCTGTGTGTAAATGCCAGTTGCAAATGAATGTCTATTGTGTGGATCAGATAATTTAAAACGTCAGTCAGCTGCAGCTATTAGATCTGTAAGCATAACTGTGGCAATTCAGTTTATTTTTAAATATAATCTGGTGTAGAGAGAAAACTTTATTTTGTCCCCAGGGGGAATTTGGCTTTTTACAGAAGCTCTTTAAATAAATAAATACATAAATGGGTTGGTAGGGAAGTAAGTAAATAAATATTCACACACTGTGGTCTGAAGACACAGCAAAATGACTATAAAGCAAGAAAATTCGAACAAGGTAACATTTCTGACTTGGCAGTCACAGTCCCAGTGATTCATTATGCAGGTGTATTGCTGTTGGTATAAAAGAGCCCCCAGTAAAGTTTCTTGACGCACTTCTGCTGAACAATTTGTTGGCTGAATGTCCTCAGTGTTTGTGTATCACAGAGATGATGTGCAGCATTGTTCATAATGGCACTCAGTTTTGAATTCTCTCCTTCACTACAACTTTCAGGGCGTCCTGAGTGCTTCTCATAACTAAGTCTTCCCTTTTAGTTTGTTGATTCGGTGGGCCTCTTTTGAAGTGATGTTACCAACACTGGCCATCAGAGTTGTAGACGATGTCACTACTCACATTAAAGGAGCACAGTCTCCTAAGGAAGAGAAGTTTGCTCTGCCATTTCTTATATTGTATGCCAAGATCAGACCAACCATTCGTAAATGTGGACTCCATGTATTTGTAGGAGTGGACCACCTCTTTATCCACTCTCTGAAAAGTAACTGACCATAAAAGCTTGTTAGTGTGGTGAAAGTCAATAGCCAGTTCCTTAGTTTTGCTGATGTTAAGTTGCAGACAATTCTCTTTACACCAAGAAACAAAATTCTCCACTTGACTACTCTCCACTACCTCATCCCCTTTGTCAATACACCCCATAAGTGCAGAACCATCTGAGAATTCCTGCAAGTGACTTGACCTGCTGTTATATTTATAGTCAGAGGTGTACAGAGTGAAAACAGAAGGAGATGAGCCTGTTCCTTGTGGTGCTCCAGTGTTGCTCACATCTGTGTCAGAAACAGTCCTTGAGCCTCACAAACTGTGGTCTGCCTGACAGAGAGTCCATTATCCAGGACACCACGGGCTTATCCACCTGCACATCTCTGAGTTTACACCTTAACAGGAATGGCTGGATGATATTGAAGGTGATGGAGAAATCAAAAAACAGAATCCTCACAGGGCTGCCAGCTTTGTCCAGGTGAGAATAAGCCTTGTTGAGCCAGAAGATAATTGTATCCTCAACTTAGATCTTGTTCTGAAAGGTAAACAGCAGTGGGGTCCAGGTGGTCTTCCACATAAGAACTCTTATAGTCCAGGACCAGCCTCTCAAAGGTGTTCATGCTGTGAGATGTGAGTGCCACTGGCCTGTAGTCTTTAGGTAAAGAGGTGCCTGTCGTCTTTGGAACAGGAGCGATGCATTATGGTTTCCGCAGCAGTGGCACTATCTGAAGCCTCAGGGACAGACTGAACAGGTGCGTGGGAGCATAGAGGTTTATGGGTGGGTGATTACCATAACATTTATAATTGGCCATTAATGTAATTGATATTGTAATCAGACATGTAGAGACAGACATGTATTTAGTGTTGTTAGCTGCACATACAGTACACAGGCAGTACACTAAAACATAAATTTGAGTTTTCAGAACAACCACTTAAAAAATTGTTAATGTTAAAATGTCAAATGCTGGATTGGTCAATTTATAATTGTGCAAATAAATGTAGACTGAGAAAAACAAGGGTCCTTGTGGCACACCATACACAGAACTCTGATGCTGTAGCAGCACAAGCCACAAAGAATTTATCTCCTGCTATATGGAAATGAAACCAACACAAGTCACGGTGAGAGGGGCTCAGCAACTGGCTAACGTGCTTAATAAGAATGCTGCACTCCCATCCAAAAGAACCAAAACTGATCTCTCATTTACTGTACATCAGCACTGAGCCTTAAGATAGCAACCGCTTTAATCAGATATGTCACTGTAATGTGATACGGTTTAAAATGCTGCGATCAGTCAGTAATTTTCCAACCCGCTATATCCTAACACAGGGTCACAGGAGCCAATCCCAGCCAGCACAGGGCGCAAGGCAGGAACAAACCGGAAGTACTTCTTCTTCTGTGCGATTTTGACGACACGTGCGAATAGTCCACCTCACAACACATCGATTGACGGCCTTGAAGTTACACTGGCATCAGCACAGGATGAACCATTATGTTGTTTTTTGGAACAGTAAAAGAGTGACAGGTGGTTTCAGACAATGATAATGTGTCTGTTTTGTTGTTTTTGAGCTGTTACACTGTCATTATTTGAATCACAAATAAATCCAGAAAAGTATGTGGTATTTGAAATTTCGTTTTAGAAAATATCATTTAAAAAACAAAAAGAGACACTTATTTGATTTTCAACTTAAAGGGAAAAATGAAAAACGCAAAACAATTACTTTTTTCCTTTTGTTCTTTCACACATCAGAAAAGAAAAATGCGAGAAACGAGAACAAGAAAACGCCCTTTATTTATTTTTTCTGAACCAGACGTTTTTGTAGGTCAACAACCTGGTCAGGTAATGCACCACTTGCAGCAAACACTGGTCACTGGTGTTTAGATTGGACCATCATCATGACATTGTAACAGTACTCGGATGTGATTTTAGAGATGGCAAAACAAGGCCTGTCATTGAAAATTATATCTGAGTGTCTGTCATATGAACATGGAGAAGTGAGAGGGTTTTCTGCGAGAAATATTAGAAAGGTCTGTGCTGATCAAATCTCAGGCTGTCGACACACATTTGGAGACAGAGGTGACAAAAGCTATAAGTGAGGTAAGGCACTTTCTTCCTATACCTAATGATTGTGTCTGCTTGTCTTAACTGGAGGTAGAGGGGTTATTTCGAGACACTGTGTGCGTGCGTTCATGCGTCTTGCAGGTGGTGGGTTGTTAATTAAAAGATGTCTGTGTGGTATAGCAGGTCCACAGCTCATGTCAAAAGGGCCAGTTTTAAATCAATAATCGCTGCACTCGCGGCTCAGAGAGGGGGCGTGGTAAGTGTGAAAAGAAAAAGAAAAGAAAAGAAAAGACAGAGGTTGCAGAGGAAGAAAGCAGGATGGTGTGTGTGTGAGAGAGAGAGAGACAGAGCGAGAGCATGAGCGAGTGAAGGCTCACAGGCAGCTGGACAGTTGAGTCCTAGCAAAGTGTTTGGCCGACACCTAGGGCAGTCGATTGTGGTCGCTCCCGCTGAGCATTCTGTGAGGAGCGGGAGTGACCAGTGAGAAGGATGGCTCGCTGTGGAAGACAGCGGGTGTCGTAAGGCTTGGGAGATGGACTCCCCAGCGTGAGTGTCCTGGCCGTTGGGGAACCCAAGTCTCGGTCTGGAGAGTGCTAAACCAAAGCCAGGGATCGGGAAGCCTCCAGATCAGGAGTGGAAAGAAGGTCATCTGCAGGTAGGGCGACTCTCCTGTTGAGATGCCCGATGGGAGAAGCAGGGGAGTCGCCAGGTAGAAGACGACACCAGGCTTTGTGTTTCTAAAGGACTGCTTCATGCCATTGTTTTAACCTCGTTTTAAAGGATTTATTTATTGTTTTTTTTTAACCTCCTCTTCTGTTTTAATGGATTATTTATTTAGGGAAGATTTTGAAACACACTGCACTTATTTGGACACTTTGTTTTTGTTGTTGTTTTAATGAAAGCACTTTTGCACTTTTACACCATCTCCTTGTTTCATTGTTATGCCTCAGTGCCGAGCTCATCGGTGACATTACCGACGGTGCAGGGTTCAAGGGCTCCCATAAGGACGATGGGAGCATGGATTGAACCTGCATTGTCAAAGTCTGTCATTGATATTAGTACAGTTGCACAATAATGCTTTAGCATTACACATTTGGTTTTAGAATAAGCTACTTTACATTTGTTGTTCTAGCATGAACTTTATTTTAAACAGGTGGGCCCAACATATGGCTGCAGAATGATGAAGGGTTATCTGTCCACGAAAGCGATACATGCTGCAGAGGGATGAATTGGGTCAATTTTAAGAGAGGTGCATCAACCTTATCATGGAGCAAGATGCCAAGTGTGTTATTCTGTAATCTTCTGCCAGAACTGTATTCAAAAGCTGTTTAAGTCATATTTGTGATATAACACCTGTAATGGTAATTCTGTTTCACCGAATACAGAGTTTGAATTAGTGGACACTTCTCCAGCTTATGATAAAATCTTTTTTTATCCTATTTGCTGTCATTTATTCTTGTGATTTTTTTCAAGGGAGCTCAGAATCTTAATCCTACACCATATCATGCTGAATACATGGGACACAAGCTTCACCTGGACCAAAACGAAAAACTTGTAATGTTCGGGGTCACCCATGTTTTAGCTATAGATGGATTCAGCAAAAAGATTGTCAGTAGCTCCACAATGTCGATCAAAAACAACTTGACCATCTATGAAGATGCTTTCAGGTAACACAGCCTCTCAAACCTTTTATTTTATTACTGACTTATTAACAGTGTTTAGATGGACATGTAATAATGAAGCGTCAAATATAATTTCACAGAGCCCAATATGACTTGATCTTATCTGTTTTTAACTGGCACAAAAAATTTACAATATTTGAATTTAAAATAGAGAAATGCACCAAATGTTTCTGGTGCCATGTTCCTGACTATAATACATTAAGAACTTGCCAAACATTTTGATCAGTATTTCATCTTAATGTTGACAGATATATATGGTGTTTGGATGAAAAGAGAGAAAAATAAAACAGAGTTGCACATGAATCAGATAACTCACATTTATTGCACAGTTAAACGTCATTTATGAATAGAACAAAGTTCTTGGGTTTCCACTTCTTTTTTTTTTGTACTGACACACATCTACAACGTCTGAGCATGACAGTGACATTACAAAGAAATTTAAGGCATTCTGGGTAAGAGTGGTGTCTTACTACAACTAATAAATAACACAAATCAACATGAATGGGTACATTCAACATTAATTAATGTAAAAATAACCCCTTTAACTGGTCAAAGATCAAAATACTTTGAAAAGATAGTAAAATAAACGTTCATTATTTGTCCTGTACCAGGTCTGCAGTAATCACCTATGGTATGTGGGACCAGGTGCGAGTGGACCATGGAAAGGAATTTTATATGACACTGTTCATGCAGGAGATGCTGTCACATCATCGCTTCAATCAGGAGAGACCGCCATATTTACAGACTTCATCCACAAGAGTAAGATTTTCATACCATTTACAAGTATGTAAGTAGTAGTGTAAGAATTTCAGCTTTTGTTAAACATTTTAAGAGATGTTTCTGCTAACACAGAACCACACAGTTGAAAGGATTTGGCCTGAGATCACCAACCATGTCAACTATCCACTGAAAACAGCCCTACTCCAGCTGACGGACCAGGAGGAGATAGGTATGGAGGACAACCTTGTTCAATACTGTGTGTCCAACCTGACCTGCCAGCTGTGCCATATTGGTCTTGCAAGTGTGGCAGAATCATGGAATGCTCATAGAATCCCAGGTAAAAAAATAAAAAAGGAAGTGTGAGAATGATTACAACCCTGATAATGACCACGTTTAAACATCTGCTCTTATTTTGACAGGAAAAGGCATACCAAATCACTTTGCGGAACCTGGCTGTAAAAGAAGAATTTCTCCAGAGCTCTTACCACATGCACTTGAAGCTGGAGACCTTTACAGGCAGCACATGGGATCTGCACTCAAAGAATATTCAACTTTTGGAGTTGATGCCTTCACAACAGAACAGGACAAACTAAGAACAGAGAGTCATTTTTCAGAAAAATATCTTGACATTTCACATTTGCTTTTCAGAGCCGTAAACAGTGACTTTACACCATACAAAGAAGCTCTGCTCTTTCTCATAAATGTAACTCAGAGAAATGTATGAACTGCTGCATCTGAAAACTGTACAGAACAGACAGGAAACAATCAACTGACTGTAAATGTAAACCACATTACTCCTCTGTAAAAAAATGATTTCAACACAGAAAATGCAGCTGTTAAACCAGTAACTTCTATAATACTGTTGTTGGCCTCCCTGCATTTTGCGCAGTGCTGAGATGTCTCTAGCCACTGCTCCACACATGTCTTGCAGCCAATAATGCTTCTGCAGCACAGTGAGAGCACTGGTTCCTCAATGATGTCTGCAAAAGTAAATCAGAAAAGTGACAGACTGTTATCCATTTACCTAGAACTTAGTTCAAACTATATGTTCCAAGTCTGCCTTATGACATTCTTTTACAGACAGCAAATGCCTATATATGCTGAAAGTTTATGGTCATGCAGTAATTCCTCTTGTTCATGCTGTTCTGAGAAAGACCCTCTCAACAACCACTTTGAATGCAATTGATGGGGGACAAAATCAGTCCTCTTTCTGTGCAAAAACTGCTGTTTTACATTTATTCTTAAAAAGTGGAATAGGATTTCTTGATTAACTGAGGTCTGTGGGCAGCAAGAAAAATAAAAATTTGGCGTTTCAAAAAAACCAACAGGTGGATTTCTACTTGATTCAATGTAGGCAGCTGCAGCCGCATTTTAACTTTGAACTTTTAGGTTTTGCATGACTATGAATTTGTCACCCATCACTTACACTGTAATCAATTTGAAAAGCTATATTTTCATAGTCAAGAGAGCAGGGACAACTTCAGCTCAACTAAATGTGCATATGACCTTGGGAATATTGTTATGTTATAGTAGAGTTGCATCTTGATTGTCCCAGATCTCTAAATGGACACTGCTAAGTAAAGAGCCAGCTTGTTAAAAATAAGTTTGACCAAAATATTGCTTGAATGTGGTTCGACAATATTTTTACAATTAACAGTGTTATAAAATGTAATGAAATTGTTAGTTAATATAGATGTAGTGCAATTACTTTACAAATTGTGAACATACTCATACAAACCACGCGGCTAAATCCCTCCTTGATGGTCTGTAGTTTGGGAGCAGTGAGTATGACTCTCTGGGTAACTGCAAGATCAGTGAGCTCTCTGATTGCTGCTGTAACAGCTGGTAGACTTTGAAATGCCATCACCAACTCTTCTATTTTGTCACTGACTTCTCCAAAACCGGCACTGTCATCATCTTTGCGGTTGCTACAAATACAAACGGAAAATCAAATGTCAAAGGGTACTGACTGGCTTAAAGGAACATCGCTGTATTGATAGATGTGATGATGTCTTACTGCTATTATGAGACATAAATCTAATTAATTCTTCTGTATTGCTGTTCATCCTATAGCATGTAAATTTGTATTGATTTACAGTTATGTCCATAAATATTTGGACAGAGACAACTTTTTTCTAATTTTGGTTCTGTACATTACCACAATGAATTTTAAATGAAACAACTCAGATGCAGTTGAAGTGCAGACTTTCAGTTTTAATTCAGTGGGTTGAACAAAAAGATTGCATAAAATGTGAGGCAACTAAAGCATTTTTAAACACAATCCCTTTATTTCAGGGGCTCAAAAGTAATTGGACAAATTAAATAACTGGAAATAAAATGTTCATTTCTAATACTTGGTTGAAAACCCTTTGCTGGCAACGACAGCCTTAAGTCTTGAACTCATGGACATCACCATGATCCCTTCATTTCAGGGGCTCAAAAGTAATTGAACAATTGACTCAAAGGCTATTTCATGGGCAGGTGTGGGTAAGTCCATTGTTATGTCATTATCA